>NC_140168.1:108915838-109158338 GCF_963971535.1 Notolepis coatsorum
GTCACTGTTCAGTTTGAGGGAGGCGCCTTTGTAGTCTGTCATCGTTTTGAGCCCCTGCCACATAGCTCTAGAGTCAGCTTGTTCAAACTGGAGTTCAATTTTATCCCTGTAGCGTCGTTTGGCCTCTGACACTGTCCTCCTTACGTTGTATCGCGCCACCTTGTGGTCATTCATGTTGCCTGCCTCTAGGCCGTCGTTGTATGCTTTGGTGCGCTCTCTCAGAGCTTCACGGACGGATTTGTCTACCCAGGGTTTTTGATTTGGGTAAACTTTCATTTTGGTAGTGGGGATTGTTTCTTTCACCCTAGTACAAACATAGTCCAGCACTGTCTCCGTGTAGACATTAATGTTATCTGTGTCGCGGAACACATTCCAGTCTGTGTGGTGAAACACTGACCGGATCGTCTCCTCTGACGTCACATCCCATTTCTGCACCTCTCGCGAGACTACGGGAGTACTTTTAATTCTCTGTCTGTACTTTGGTGAAAGAAAGATTGACGCGTGATCTGACTTACCAAAGCCACTATCAGAATGAGCCTTGTAGCCACCTTTAAATTGCGTGTAACAGTGATCTAGGATGTTACCGCCTCTGGTGTTGCAAGTCACATGCTGATAGAAGTCAGGCAATACCTTTCTCAGATTGGCGCTATTGAAATCTCCCAGAACTAAAATGGCGGCGTTAACATTCGCCACTTGGATTCTATTTACCTCGTCGTGTAGTCTGGAGAGCGCAACCTTGTTGCTGGCTTGCGGTGGAATATACACTCCGACCAGGACGATCGCCGTTAACTCCCTCGGGAGGAAGAAAGGACGACACTTGATGGTTATATATTCCAGTTCTGGGGAGCAGTGGTTGGATAATTCCTTCACGTTAGTTGGATCACTCCAATTTTTGTTAAACATGAAGGCAATACCTCCTCCACGTTGTTTACCGGACTCTGCTGATGTCCGATCCTTGCGATGGATAAAGAAGTGATCAGCCGGTTGAATTGCGTGGTCTGGGACGTCCGGCGTCAACCACGTCTCGGTGAAGCAGAGGACGTTGCAGTCCCTAACGTCTCTTTGATATTGAATCCTTGCTCGGATGTCATCCAGTTTATTGTCAATTGATTGTACATTGGCTAGCAATATACTGGGCAGTGGTGTACGGTGGCGTCTGGATCTCAGCCTGTTACGGATCCCAGCCCTCTTCCCTCGCCGTCTGGTTCCTCTGTTCCTGGGGTCTAGGAACAAAGGATCTGGTCCTGATCTCCGGAGAATTTCTTCAGGCCATTGATGCGGTTCGGAAAGCTGATCCAGTGAGTAATCCAGTTGGTAAGTTTCCCGTAATCCAATGTCTATGAGTGACTGACGGTCATATACATTAAATGCACCAACAGTTGGTACGAACAAAACTCTAAAAACTATAAATATTAACAAAAGTAAACACAGTCTCGACGGAGCGAACAGAGAGGCAGCCGGTCGGAGCAGCGCCATCATAATACAGGTGACATAATTATAGTACAGTGGAGAAGAATAAAAAGGCAGTACAATATAATTAACTCTGGACATGCGCATATATATATATATATCGTATATGCATAAGTAGTACAATAAATATAGTTACAATATATATAATCTAATATATATAATCTAAAAATGCTAAATGCTAACAATGCTAAATATATGCTCTGATGAAGTAAGTATACAGTATACACAAAGTGCAGTATGCTAATCTAATCTAATATATATAATCTAAAAATGTTAAAAATGCTAAATATATGCTCTGATGAAGTAAGTATACAGTATACACTAGGGGTGTAAAGGTACACGTATCCGTACCGAACCGATCCGTTTCAGTGTGTACCGTACCGTACCGAACGGCTGTGTAGTGTACCGAACGAATACAACGGTATGTTAACTACTAACGACCGCCCACCGGGGGCTGTTTTTTTCACAATCTAATATAATTATAATTTTTTTTTTTTAAATGTTACAAGTCGATTATTAATTTCAATATAGAATATTAGTCGACAGCCCTACAAGTACAATTAGTTACTGCACACTACATCACCCCTGAGTGGAACATGGAAAGCCAAACTTTCCCCCACTGTACCGAAAATCCGTACCGAACCGTGACTTCAAAACCGAGGTACGTACCGAACCATGGTTTTTGTGTACCGTTACACCCCTAGTATACACATAAGCATACTTCATATAGCAGACTACAGAGAGTGGCCCGTTCAGCCGAACGCACAATTGGAGGGGGGCTTCCCACTCTCCAAGACATTTACAACAAGCGCTGCATGGGTAAGGCTAAGAGAATAATCAAAGACCCCAGCCACCCAAACAACTGCCTCTTTGAACTGCTGCGGTCAGGCAAGCGATACCGGAGTCTCATGGCAAGCACAGAGAGACTCAGAAGGAGCTTCTATCCCCAGACCATCAGGATGCTCAATGAACAATAACGGACCATCAAATACACCCACAACACACGCATCCACACGCACACACTCACTTTAAATAAACAACACACTGTAGCACCCACTTTACCCACTTTAGACACTAACACACTTTATATTTATTGGCATCAATCTCATGCACCTCATTGCATCTCACCACCACAAGGTGGCACCACAAGCTAAGCTATACCTCACCATTTCTCTGTACTGTATCTGCATTGTATAGACTGTACATATACTGTATATATGTATATTGAACATTTTTGTTTTGTTTACACTTGTTTACGTACTTTTATACTTATATTATACTATTTTATCTTGTTATTTTATCTAGCACACTCAGGAGCAAAACAGAAAGAAGCATTTCATGCAAAAGTATTCTGTATTTCTGTATGACAACTAATAAAAAACTTGAACTATATATTGTCTGTGGGTGGGTGAGGGTGGGGGTTGGTGTGTGTGTCTCACCCAGGTTATTTGGACATAGTGTTCTCCTGTATGCAGTATGCACTACTGGGAGATTGTAGATCGGTAGCCAATACCAATAATGTAGGATTGCAGATATTTTTTGCCAATATTCAATACCTTTAAATTATTTTTATTTCTATGGCAAAATATCACCCAAATGTGAAGGATACAATAATTGTATTCATCAATTTATTTACTTTTACATTATTGAACAATTCAATTAATACATAATTGCCACACTTTACCCCTTTCCTTGTAAGCTAGCATGGCCTGTTTGATATCTACAGATTCCTTGTCATCTATATCCTTGACATTTAGCCTGGCAAATATTGTTTATCTTTGGAGTAATGCTTAACCTCTTTGCTGGTAAACTAGCATGACATGGTTGGTATCAGTGGATCTAGCATTGAAATTGAGCCCACTAGAGCCCATGAAAGACTGTAATGTATAAAAAACATTCAAACAGGGTGCTCCAGTAGCACACCATGTACCGCGCTGCGTCACGGACTCGCCGTCATTTGACGAATGTCTTCCCCTGCTCTCTCTCCCGTTCCACCCTACATCTGTCGGTCATACTTGACCAGAAAAGCGATAAACGCTAAAAAATGTAGTAAAAAAAAAAAAAAAAAAAAAACATTCAAACAAAGTATAATATCTGCCTGATATATTTGCACCAAAAAGGCCTCATGTGTGGAGGCTGGGTGGGTTGGGGTTATTTAATACTTTCAGAAACATGTTTTTACATCATTGTACTGTAAACACATCTTTAATATTTGTTGTTTTGAGGAGAGCTACCTGATAACATGTTGTGGTTCCACCCCCTACCCCCTAGGGGTGTAACGGTACACGTTACCTTCGGTTCAGTACGCGCTGTGTACCGAACAAATGCAACGGTACGTTAACCACTAACAGAGCGCACGTGCAGAACCTTTTTTTGGCGTGCAGAATTTAATTAAAAACTCCAAATTCACCCCTTCCCAAAATATATGTTTGTAACACAGCAGGGTCATTACTGAAAAAGTTCATAATTTTCTTGTTTGCCAAATAACACACACACACACCCCCACACCAACTTTCTTCCACGCGACTTTCACTCACAGCTGATCAAAAAAATTTAAGCAAAATGTACTTTTACTGATCTCCTCTCCAGTCGAGCTGCTGCGGTGTTTAAATCCAAAATATTGATAAATCCTCTGCCATTGTTGTGTAACATGTCATCTCTTCTCTAGAGTCTTCTTGCTCTGCTTCACGTGCAGTTAAATCTACTCTAGAAGTGAAACATAAAAAGTACATACACTGTGGGGGCGGTAGGCAATTAATTTACTCAGTGGATGCCTGAACACAGAATGACACCGGTATCACAGACTACCGCGGCAAGCCTAGGTGGAACTAAGTATAACTTAATAGAAAATAATTATATTTAATAATTCTAATTATTATAAATATATAATAATTATTATAAATATATAATAATTATTATAAATATGTTTTTCCTGTTGTACTGAACTCTACCCCCACCCCCTAACCCCCACTCTACCCTCCATAACCCCACCCCATAACCCCATCTGCTGCCACCTCCTGGTTTAGTGGCCATAATAAACAAACTTCAGACCGCTCAAAATAAATTGAGGGTAGTCCTTAAGTTACCTCCACGCACTCACCTAGGGCCAGCCTTCTTTCGGCAACTAAACTGGCTTCCGGTCAATAAAAGGGTAATTCATATCAAATTAGGTCTTACACGCAAGATAGTTCAAAATAAGGGTCCTAATATTTGTCCAATTACTTCAATCGCTAGCGTGACAATCGTACATATTCTACTAGAAGGAGCAGTACAGATTTTATACTTCCTAAATTCAACACGGTAATGGACACGAATACTTTTTAATATTCTGCGTTGGAGTGGAACAAGCTTCCAGTGGCCCTGAAAAGCATAGAAGAGGGGGGAAGCTTTAGAAGTGCCACAAAGAAATGGCTAGCCAGTAGGGGTGTAACGGTACACAGAAGCCACGGTTCGGTACGTACCTCGGTATTGGGGTTTACGGTTCGGTACGAGTTCGGTACAAGTGAAACAAAATATTTATAATTATTATTCTATATTTATGATAATTATTATAATTAAATAGAATAATTGTCTATAGGCTTGCCGTGGTAGTCAGTGATACTGGTGTAATTTTGTGTTCAGGCATCCAGAGTAAATTAATTGCCTACTGCCCCTTTGTTTGTTTGTTTGTTTGTTAAGTTTCAGTTTCACTTGTAGAGAGGATTTAACTTCACGAGACTGAAGACTATAGAGAACAGATGATGGCAGAGGATTACTTGGATTTAAACACAGTTTAATGTTGGTGTGTGTGTTGGCGACGCGCGCGTGTGTGTGTCTTTCCATTGGTTTTCCTTTGGTTAACATTATTGGGCGAACAAGAAAACGAAAGAAAGTTGTAATGCCCCTACAGTTGTTCCAATGTAAATGTGCACGGAACCCGCGAGTCCCTGCATGTGCGACTCGTGTGTTTGCGCTGTGAGGCGTATTCTTGGTATGGCTGCACGTACACCCCTACTAGCCAGTGTAATGTAGAGTAGCCACGTCTAGGAAGGAGAGGGTAGGTATCTGTCTAAATGTAGAGTAGCCACGTCTAGGAAGGAGAGGGTAGGTATCTGTCTAAATGTAGAGTAGCCACGTCTAGGAAGGAGAGGGTAGGTATCTGTCTAAATGTAGAGTAGCCACGTCTAGGAAGGAGAGGGTAGGTATCTGTCTAAATGTAGAGTAGCCACGTCTAGGAAGGAGAGGGTAGGTATCTGTCTAAATGTAGAGTAGCCACGTCTAGGAAGGAGAGGGTAGGTATCTGTCTAAATGTATTAAACTACTATCATAGTTTCTTGTTGGTATGTGTAGGAGTTTAATACAGGTTCATGTTTTATGTTGATGTATGTCCATGTCCAAAATCAGGGACCATGAAGGAAATAACTGCTTGCATGTTCTCCCCCTCTACCTCCTCACCTGACCCCCCCCCCCTCTACCTCCTCACCTGACCCCCCCCCCCCCCTCTACCTCCTCACCTGACCCCCCCCCCCTCTACCTCCTCACCTGACCCCCCCCCCCCCTCTACCTCCTCACCTGACCCCCCCCCCCCCCTCTACCTCCTCACCTGATCCCCCCTCTACCTCCTCACCTGACCCCCCCCCCTCTACCTCCTCACCTGACCCCCCCCCTCTACCTCCTCACCTGACCCCCCCCCTCTACCTCCTCACCTGACCCCCCCCCCTCTACCTCCTCACCTGACCCCCCCCCCCCCTCTACCTCCTCACCTGACCCCCCCCTCTACCTCCTCACCTGACCCCCCCCCCCTCTACCTCCTCACCTGACCCCCCCTCTACCTCCTCACCTGACCCCCCCCCCCCTCTACCTCCTCACCTGACCCCCCCTCTACCTCCTCACCTGACCCCCCCCTCTACCTCCTCACCTGACCCCCCCCCCTCTACCTCCTCACCTGACCCCCCCCCCCTCTACCTCCTCACCTGACCCCCCCTCTACCTCCTCACCTGACCCCCCCTCTACCTCCTCACCTGACCCCCCCCCCCCCTCTACCTCCTCACCTGACCCCCCTCTACCTCCTCACCTGACCCCCCCTCTACCTCCTCACCTGACCCCCCCCCTACCTCCTCACCTGACCCCCCCCCCTCTACCTCCTCACCTGACCCCCCCTCTACCTCCTCACCTGACCCCCCCTCTACCTCCTCACCTGACCCCCCCTCTACCTCCTCACCTGACCCCCCCCCCTCTACCTCCTCACCTGACCCCCCCTCTACCTCCTCACCTGACCCCCCCTCTACCTCCTCACCTGACCCCCCCCCCCCCTCTACCTCCTCACCTGACCCCCCCTCTACCTCCTCACCTGACCCCCCCCCCCCCTCTACCTCCTCACCTGACCCCCCCCCCCCCCCCTATACCTCCTCACCTGACCCCCCCTCTACCTCCTCACCTGACCCCCCCCCCTCTACCTCCTCACCTGACCCCCCCTCTACCTCCTCACCTGACCCCCCCCCCCCTCTACCTCCTCACCTGACCCCCCCTCTACCTCCTCACCTGACCCCCCCCCCCCCCTCTACCTCCTCACCTGACCCCCCCTATACCTCCTCACCTGACCCCCCTCTACCTCCTCACCTGACCCCCCCCCTCTACCTCCTCACCTGACCCCCCCCCCTCTACCTCCTCACCTGACCCCCCCCCCCCCCTCTACCTCCTCACCTGACCCCCCCCCCCCCCTCTACCTCCTCACCTGACCCCCCCCCCCCCTCTACCTCCTCACCTGACCCCCCCTCTACCTCCTCACCTGACCCCCCCCCCCCTCTACCTCCTCACCTGACCCCCCCCCCCTCTACCTCCTCGCCTGACCCCCCCCCCCCCTCTACCTCCTCCCCTGACCCCCCCCCCCCCCCCCCCCCCCCCCCTCTGGTACCCAGTGACGTTTCCAATCAGCACAGCAATGAGCTGCTGGCGAGTTCCCTGGAGACTCTGGAGAGCTGCTCCCTGAACCCCATCCTGGACCACAAGTCAGTAATATATCTGTCTGTCTGTCTGTCTGTCTGTACGTCTGTACGTCTGTACGTCTGTACGTCTGTACGTCTGTACGTCTGTCTGTCTGTCTGTCTGTCTGTCTGTACGTCTGTCTGTCTGTCTGTCTGTCTGTCTGTCTGTCTGTCTGTACGTCTGTCTGTCTGTCTGTCTGTACGTCTGTCTGTCTGTCTGTCTGTCTGTCTGTACGTCTGTCTGTCTGTCTGTCTGTCTGTCTGTCTGTACGTCTGTCTGTCTGTACGTCTGTCTGCATGTCTGTCTGTCTGCATGTCTGTCTGTCTGTCTGTCTGTCTGTCTGTCTGTCTGTACGTCTGTCTGTCTGTCTGTCTGTCTGTCTGTCTGTCTGTCTGTCTGTCTGTCTGTACGTCTGTCTGCATGTCTGTCTGTCTGCATGTCTGTCTGTCTGTCTGTCTGTCTGTCTGTCTGTCTGTCTGTCTGTCTGTACGTCTGTCTGTCTGTCTGTCTGTACGTCTGTCTGCATGTCTGTCTGTCTGCATGTCTGTCTGTCTGCATGTCTGTCAGCCTGTCTGTCTGTCAGCCAGCCGCTCCCAGTTCCACCATTAAACAAACACTCCCCTCCCGAAAAGACATGTACGTGAGGCATTACAGCTGAAGTTGGTCCCCAGACGCATGTCTTGCTGCCCGCTGCTCCTAAGTGGTTAGGATTGACTTGCTTGTGTGTCGTATTTTCAAAAGCCTAGAGAAAGGTTGTCTTAACTTCATCATCATCAACTGGTACTCAACATTGCAAAAACAAAAGCAATGGTGTTCGGATCCAGGCACATATTAAGCAGCGATCCACAATTAAGCCTGACTCTGGCTGGTCAGCCAGTGGTACAGGTAAAATAGGCTAAGGCGGCGGTTACACCTTTCGTTTCATTTTCGTTTCATTGTCATATGCGTTTCGCCGCGACGTCGCAGCCTCGAGTCACACTTTAGTTTTTGTCACCTGAGCACACTGATGTAGTACACTGCCAAAGCAGTAGGTGGCAGTAGGTGGCGAACATGAAGGCAATTTCAACCAATCATAACTTGAATGTGCCAATACACTTCCTGGAAGCTCCAGCAAAGAAAATGTCAACAAGGCAGGCGCCTATGGGCGCCACCATCTTGCCTATTTACTCAATGCAGCAATTCTTTTTCAGCAAAGCCTAATAAAAGTGCAATAAACAAAACAGATACATTCACTGTGTGTTCTGCCTGTCATTTGTTGATGAAACAAAACTAACATCAACACAAGTGACCACCAAGAGCGTATAGTTTAGTCTAAAAAAAGATCGGTAGCATTGTTAGCTGCATGCTAACATCAATGGAGTATGCCATTATAACAGTATAGCATTGTGGCTAGAAGCTAACGTTAGCTCACGCTAGTTAGCCAGCACCAAACTGATGATATCGGGAGCTATCAGTAGTTAGATAACATTAGAGACAACGCTGTGTGTATTAAACAAAGGTGAATAGATGACTGGGCCATTTTGTTTAATGCTTGTTAAGTTGAAAGAGGAGCTCTGAGCTAACAGGGTCTGAATCCTGATAGCTAATGTTAGCCAGCTGCTCATGCAATCGGTAATGCTAGCAGAATGAATGGATGTAAACTTTATTTAACATATTGCATAATGGGTACAATACAATACGGCTCAATACAAACAATTGTTAAGGGAATGCAGACTGTTGTAGCTTGGACTGGGGTCCTTATAACAATAACTTGACAACACATGGTAGCTGCAGCTATTTGGGACACAGGGACACGGAGCTGGGAGCTATGTCCCAAACACACACACACACCCACACACACAAACTCTGTTGTCACCGGAGGGCACGCGATGGTATCTACTGCGCATGGGCGTTTTCGCAACAACGGCTCCGTGCAGACTACACGGCTGTTGTCGGCGCGTTTTTTAGGGGTTCTCCAAAACGCAAACACAATTTAGCGTTTCAGCCGTATCCGCCAAAAAACGCATTTCTGTGTAATAGGGACATGAAACGTATTCAAAAACATATAAAAACGAGCACAAAAACACTGTCTAACCATGGCCTAAGTTGCTTGGCATGGTTCTTGATTCTGGTTTAAAGTGGACAAAGCAAATTGACAGTATCATAACAAAAATAGGAAGGAGCATAGCTGTGACAAGAAAATGCACAAAGTATTTAACACCAACCACTTTGAAAGAAGTCATCCAGGCTCTGGTTTTGTCACATCTTGAGTACTGTCCCGTAATATGGTCATCAGCAGCAAAAACACATATACAGAAACTACAAATGGCTCAAAATAAGGCTGCCAGGCTAGCTCTCCACTGTTCAAAGCGCACTAACATTGGAGTTATGCACAGACAATTATCATGGCTTCCCGTTGAGAAACGTCTGCAATCCCGTCTCATTACTTTTCTCAGAAATGTTCAAGTTGTCAAAAAACCACAGTATTTTTATGATAATATAGTTTACACAAGAGAAGAACATGACCATATGACCAGACAAGCTACGTCAGGCCATCTAATGGCACCCAAACCCAGAACAAATCTACTAAAATCTTCTGTGACTTACAGAGCTATCATGGAATGGAACTCATTGCCAAGCTACTTAGCTGAAATAGAATCCAAGGCCACTTTCAAGAGGAAGTTAAAGTGCCATCTACTAACGAGCATGCACTGAGCCCTTAGCGGTGAAAACCAATTGACTGTTAGTTGTATTTATGTTGATGGCAGTGAGTGCTGCTCAGGAAGCACTATTTATTTGATTTTAATTATTTTATTTTAATACTTTTTACTAATAAATATCTTGTACAATATCATCCTAACTGATATTGATAATGATGTAATTGATGATGTAATTGATGTTGATAATGATGTAATTGATGATGTAATTGATGTTGATAATTGTAACTGAGGGGTACAATTCCCTGACTGTATAAGTATAATAAGTATGGTATCATTAAACCACTACTGTCTTATGTACATTACTACTGGCCATACAGTACACAGGTATATCATGATGAACACCTCCACAATGACACGGTTCCACACAAATCTGGGTTTAAGAATATTTATTAGCAGCAATGATAGTATATAACAATATTTTTCGTAGGGTCGCGCTTATAAGGCGAAAGAATGTGCGTGAGTAAATCAATAACGTAAGTCCATTATCATATTACGCAGGAGATAATGAATACCACCTGTATCTTAGGAATTATATCTATGGTACACTAGTAAGGCAGCGGGAGATACTGGTAGGGTCCCTCCGGTTGTAGGCCAGCAAGGGGAGAGGGTTTGTCGGTAACGAAAGTCTGGATCAACGGGGACTCAATAAGCTCCTGCTACGGGAGACGGTATATTACTCCCTTGATCGGCAGACGAAAGCAGCAGCTATTCTCCGGTATGCAGCTCCGCATTGAAGAAAGCTAGCCAGCCTCGGGCGTCCTAGAGGCGGGCTCGACGATGCTCCTCACAGTGTAAATCCCACACAATTGTGGGTGTAGAGACGATTCTCCGCTCCATCAGTTACAGGACCAAAGCAAATATAATCCAGCTGGAAAGGGCTCTGTAGTCGTCGGGTGGGTTATCCAGTGTACATAATCCACACGGTCCTCGTCTAGGGCTCCTCGGATGAAGGCGCCAGGTTAAGCTGCCCAGCCTGGATAAGCACACTAGCTGGTGCGAGGAAGCGTTGGTGATGCTAGTCACTGTAGAACGGTAGCCGCACGATACACTATACATAAATAGACTATTACTGAATTAATAGAATAGGTCGAACTCGACGGTACAGCGTTAAACTCTGATACTTCAGCTATCAATTCGCACGCGGTCTCAATGCTCTATTTTGGGGCCAAACGGGCCCTACTTCACCGCACGTTGTATCGTGGGTGAAGCTTCACTTGGGTAACTCTAACTACTTCTGTATTCACCTGCGCCATATTTATACGTTAGGCGAACAAACTAGTACCAGCCTTATTCCTGTCTCGTATTCTGGCGCAGAGCCGTTCATGTCCAGACATGTCTTTGGCGGTGACTTTGAACCAGACCTTGGGGGTATGGCAGTGGCGCCTAGGGGGCCGCTGTCCAATAGGAGAACGAAATATTATGGTCTGTACTAGGTTAAAGGGATATTCCGTGTATATGTACAAAGAATACACAAGGGATATCAGACGATATACAAATATTATGCAATATATATCAAGTAGTAAATATATATATTCGGTTTAATCTGATCCTTCGTAACAATAATGATGTAATGTATTGAATATTGTTGTATCGTTGTGTGTGCCGGACCCCAGGCAGAATAGCTTTTGTCAAGTGCAAAAGCTAATGGGGATCCTAAATAAACATAAACATAAACATCATAAGTTATAAATGTCAAATTGATATAAATATTCTACAAGTTTGCTATGGATTTCGAGACCTATTTCTGAAGTGCTGTGGCTATCCGATCAACACTGCAAGGCAGGCTTTGCGCCTCCTGGTGGCACATAACAGAACAGCAATCAACCTCAAAATCAACCCCGTCGGCACTGTGGTAGAATGGTAGCCGGTCCTAATGGCTGCAACTGTACCTGCGTGTGTTCAGGGATCTCGGGTTCAAAACACTGTTACTTTACCGTTAGTCGGAAAATCAGTTTGAGTCGCACTAGGGCTGGGCGATATGGCCAAAAATGTTATCACGATAACGTTCTTCATATCACTCGATATCGATAATTATCTCGATATACATGAAATAATTATTTCTGTCAAGTGTAAAGGCTATTTTTGCTGCTGAATGAAAGCTGAAGAAACCAGAAGGTTAGTTTTATTTAAATTAAATAAATTGTGGTTCAGAATATTCTTTATTGTCAGAACATGACAAACTAGGCCTACTTGCCAAACCACAAATCTGAGTTAGAACATGAACACGAACTGTATAACAATATATTTTTTTTTTTTTTTTGTTTGTTTGTTAATATTTTGGCGTTTTATCGCTTTATTGCTACTGGGCAGTCCAGTAGAGAGAGACAGAGGAGGAATGGGAGACAGAGTGGGGGGAAGACATTCGGCAAATAACGACGGGTTCGGGAGTCGAACCCGGGTCGGCCGTGTCGCGGCTGAGCGCGCTATGTGGTTCGCCACTGGGGCGCCCCAATAAAACTTTTATAACTGCCATTAACAATGGAAAAAAAAATTAATAAAAAATTTATTGACCACGTTTCATATTTATATAGAGGAAAAATAAATCGCGATAATTATCGTTATTGATTTATCGCCCAGCCCCAAGTCGGACACAAATTTCTAAGCCCTATAGTCGAGATTTTAGCTCCAGCTCTGTCACTCAATGACTTTTCCTAAAAGTACCCGTTTTATCTTGCACAGTTTCTGAAATTTCAAAATGACTTCAGGAAAATGTAATTAGAACGTTATTCCACATTATGGGCCGTTGGAACAGACTAAAGTCACAGCACTTTGCGAGCGTCTAGCACAGGGGTGGCATGTGGCTCTTTGCCCGGATGTGTGGCTCTTCCATCCAAAAAAAAAAATATATATATATATATAATTATAATAAACATTTAAAAACATTTCATTGTGTTAAACCTCATATTTTTATATTAAGAGGTATTTATATAGTTTACACTGTTTGTTGTGAAGGGCCAGATTAAACCGAATATATATATTTATTTATATATATATATTTAATTGTATTTGTATATTCTCTAATATTCCCTGATATTCCTTGTATATTCCTTGTACAATATGCATTGAATATCCATTCTAGCCTACTGAACATCCCATAATAGTCTCCATTCTACTATTGGTCGAGACCTTGGTGCCAGGCTGCCATACCCCTCAGACCCAGTTCAAACGTACCGCTCCACATGTACGAACAAGTCCTAGTTCCGCGTAGGAATCTGGCTACCGCACCACTAATGGGACTATTTGTTCATAGTGCGTATATATACTGCGCTACTAAAGTAGGACTTTCTTTTCAGTCCAGTTTCTTACCCTCCAATAGAGTCACAGACGTAAAGCCTCCCCGCGACGCCACGTGTGGGAGTAAGGCCAAGTTCGCCTACCATCGGTATTGAGACATCGTGTATATTAATATTTGAATAGTCATATTTGGCACTATATCGTCGAGTTGGACGTAGTCTATTAAGCTAATAATAGTCTGTTAATATATAGTGCTTCGTGCGGTGAGAATACTACCGTAGTCAGTACCCCATCGTTTCGGGCAGAGAACTGGCTGCTTATCCAGGGTGGTTGACCCCACGTGAAGCTGCACCCGAGGAGCCCCAGAGCCGACGAGCGAGTGGACCTGTATACCGGATTATTCTACCGACGACAGCCCGCCTTCCCAGGCACGGATTATGCTTTGTATACTTTGATTATTCCATGGATAAAGACCCCCGACACTGCCGTGTGTTGGAACCCCCCCCCCTGGAGAGGACGCAAGGTGAGGAGACGCTCTGCAAGACGAGGTCGCTTCACGTCTCTCCCCCGTGGACCGGAGAGAGCCGGCCCACAAAGAGTCCACCTGCTTTCATCTGTGGTCCAAGGATCGCCGGCGCATTGAACGGCACTACAGTGGGTTCACCTGGGATACCCTTGGCCGGATGAGGCAGCCGGATTCTACCCCCCCCCCCCTCCTACTCCTGTCGGCTTACAAGCGACCGGATTAACCCTCCCTAGTGTATCCAGTATATAATCATTAAAGTATCATTGCTGTTATTCCTTAAACTATTCCAGGTCGTATATGTACCACCTGCGCCTTCAGAGATTGGACATTCTCTATTGATATACCGACGAATACTCTTGCCATAAAAGTGCATACTAATTCCATTCATAAATGTGATTGATTTGATTAAGTGCTTGCTCTACACACCATCGCTGTGTAGAAATAAAGACCTATTTCTAATTCGTACATTTGTGTTGGATCCGTTTCATCTACGTGACAGTGTTCATCATAATATATTTATGCCGTGTACTGGGTGGCCGAATATTAAGTACAAAGGTAGTGGTAGTAAGTATCATATCTAGTAATACAGTCAGGGAATTGTACCCCTCAGTTACAATTGGTCCTTCGAGCCGGATGGTAATTAGTGTAATATTAATATAGTGTTATTAATATTGAAATGGCCTATGATGAACACTCCACGAAACGATCCTCCTAACCAACGCCCGCAGCGCGAACGACGGCTCCCTCAGTACTTAGAGGCTTACGCTGTCAGTCAACAACCTAGTCTTCTACTAACAGTAAACGCGGTAAAACTAGAAAGTAAAAGTATGTCTAACCCCAACGCCCAGACTACCCCGACCATAGAGGCCCCTACGGGCTCTAATGTAACTGACCAAGTTCACGGTGGGGACCAGTGGGAACCAGACATGACTTCACACCCCGCCAGTACTGAAGAAGTAGTCCCCGATGAGTCCCGGGAGGAATACAACGCTACCGAGAGAGAACTCGGCACGGAAGAAGACGGGGAGAGCACCGTGGAGATAGAGCTCCAAGGCTCCGCAAGGAGTACCCCGAGGGAAGGCTCCCCTATACAACCGCCTTCTCCCAGCGAGGCAGAGAGGACCCTACAGCAGGCCTTCCTCATCAGCCTGAACGCCGCTGCTGAACGCGACCGACTGCAGATCCAGCAGCGGAGCGAAGAAGAGCATATACGTCTAGAACTAAGACGCATTCAGAGAGAAGAGAATGTGGCCCGAGACCGAGCAGACAGCCAGCGAGCAGCTGCTGGTGCTCTACGGGACGCAGAGCGCGACAGACAGCAAGCGCAACTAATAGAACAGCTGATCAGACGGACAACACCCTCTCCCTCCGCCAGAGGCTCCAGGAACTCGTCTAGACACACCTCCAGGGCGGCATCCCCTAGCCGAGTAAACAACCCTGAACTTGACCAACAGACGAGGTCTATACCCCCCACAGACCACCTCCCCCCACCGGTCCAAGCGAGACCTAGCAACCGGGAAGGAGCAGCATATCCTGTGGAGAGGCTAAACCAGAGACTACAAGCACTGGATGACCTAACTGAAGACGAAGAGGAAGAGGAGGAGAACCACGCCCGACGACAGCACAGTACTCTACCGGACCAGGAGGTCCGGTACAGCCCAGGCTATACTCCCGCGGAGCTGCGCTACAGACCCCCGACTCTATACACGGGTGAGCACGACGCACGACCCGCACCGAGGAACAGCACCTGGACAAGCGGGCCATGGTACACTGCCGGTACCAGCCCATACCAAGGAGCGGGAGGAGACTCGCCTAGGAGGCCTCTCCCCCAACGCTCGCCGATGTATCCACAGTCAGCGTCATACATTGGCACGCCTATGGTACCCGACTTCACCCAAGAGAACCGGGCCCAGTATACAGAACTCCGCATGTGTCTGGAGACCATGTTGGTGGATGTATTGGATGAACGCCACAAATACGCCATCCTACTGAAGCACTTAAAGGTACCCCGCGCACATAATATAGCGCTCGCCTACGCGACTTCCACCACCCCATACACAGCAGCGCTGGTAGCATTGGACCAGAGGTATGGGCGCATATGGGATTACGTGATCCAGGAGATCCGACACATCGACCGCTTACCCCCAGCAATAGACAATCGAGCACTGGACGACCTGTCCATCAGAGTGCAGTCCCTGGTAGGGATGTTGGGAGCGCAGAGAGAGAAAGGGAGGCATGAACTTTACGCCAACTCAAATGGGGAAAGGATCTTGGAGAAGCTGCCGCCCGCTCGACAGGAGCGTTTTAGGCGACAGAGGGACCACCGAGACCCGAATGGCCCCGAACCGAACCTCCTCGATCTAGCAGACTTCCTGGCGAGAGAAGTCAGCAGCCTACGGCTAGATACATTCGGACGGAGCACCCCTGGCTCCAGAGAAGGAACCAGACGACTAAATGATGGAAGAAGATCGGTGACTGTGATGCACCAATCGGAGTCAGTACCGAGCAGCAGGAGCCACAGTACCCCCTCCAGAACGGAGAAGTGGAAGATAGTGTGCCCCTACTGTGAGAAAGAACACTGGCTAGCGCAATGTGACTCCTTCCCCAAGCTGAACGCGGAGGAAGCAAGTCAATGGATAAAGTCCAACAAGCGCTGTTTTCGCTGTGCGCGCTCACACATGGCAGCCGAATGCCGCTTAAAGAAAAGGTGCACCAAGTGCGATGGAGCCCATCTGGACATACTTCACGACAGTAACAGACGGCGCCCTTCACCCGCACCATCCAGCAGCAAAGCGAGCGTCATGTACATCGATCCCGCCAGCAGCAGTGGAGCCCGAGTACTCCTAAAAGTAGTGAGTGTGACACTAAGCTACCAGAATAAAGTCCTGGACACTTACGCCGTCCTCGACGACGGGTCAGAGAAGACCCTGCTGCTCGCCTCCGCTGCGGCCCAGCTAGGGCTGCGGGGAAGCGAAACCCAAATGACAATTCGGACAATAAGACGAGATTTGAAGACGATAAAGGGCGAGAATGTCTCATTCTCTATCGCAGCAAGCGGCCAGCCTGAGCGACGGTACCAGATTACAGGCGCTTTCACCAGCCAAGAAATAGGACTGTCGCGGTACACATACCCCGTCGCCAAGCTGATGGAGAAATATGCACATCTGCGCAAGTTACCGATCCCGCTCATAGACAATGCTATGCCGACCCTGTTGATAGGCTCCGACCATGCAGACCTCATTGTCCCGATAGACCGGGTTCATACCGGACCCCGAGGCTGTCCTGCAGCAGTCGAGACCCGTTTGGGATGGACTCTCCAAGGCCCGCTCGCCAAATCTCTCAACCGAAGTACAGCCACTAGATGTCTCCACTCCCGAGTCACAGAGGGAGAAACCGCACTCCTGCAACACGTAGAGCGGCTATGGACCTTGGAACAAATGCCCTTTAAGAACGGAAAGAAAGACATTCGCTCTAAAGATGACATTTACGCCATTCACCTCCTCGAGACAGGGACCAAGAGAGTCCCGGTCAACGGCGTGTTGAGATACGCCACGCCACTCCTGCGGCGAGAAGGAATGCCTACTTTCCACGCCAAGACAGACGCCACAGAACGGTACCTGCTGAACACGGAGCGGCGCTTAGCCAAGAACCCCGCCCAAGAGAGTGTATACCGCGCTGAGATTGAGAAGCTCATCACAGCGGGACACGTCACAAAGATGGACATTAAAGAGGCTGACCAGACCACTGAATCGTGGTACGTGCCTCACCACAAGGTCCATCACAATGGTAAAGACCGCATAGTATTTAACTGCAGCTACCAGATCGGATCCCAAAATCTGAATAAAGAGTTACTGCCCGGTCCCACACTCGGCCCCTCCCTACTCGGCGTTCTACTCCGCTTCCGCCAGGAAAAGGTGGCCATCAGCGGGGACATTAAAGGAATGTTCCTGCAGGTGAGATTAGTAGAGGCGGACAAGCCCCTGTTACGGTTCCTATGGAGAGAGAGGCCAGGAGATGAGCACCCAGCCATCTACCAATGGGAAGTCCTCCCCTTCGGAACGACGTGCAGCCCCTGCTGTGCTACATTTGCACTACAGAAACATGTAGCAGAGGACCCAGCAGCGGACGAAGAGGTCCGACACAGCGTAAAGAACAGCTTCTACGTAGACAACTGTCTACAAAGCCTTTCAACCCAGGAAGAAGCCGAGGCTCTCCTGATTAAACTCCGCGCCTCATTGATCAAAGGCGGCTTTGATCTCAGGCAGTGGGCCAGCAGCGATCCGCAAGTACTGCGCAGCCTCTCCTCCGAGGACAAGGCAGCCAGCAGCGAGACCTGGATGGCTACAATCCCGGGAGAAGCCCAGGAGATGACCCTGGGATTGGTGTGGCGATTCAAAACAGATTCGCTTCACTACAGACACAAGCCCCTGACTACGGAGCAGGGAAGGCCGGCGGCGGCGCCGACCACCAGACGGAGTGTGTACACAACACTCGCCCGACAATATGACCCGCTAGGATGTATTCTACCGTACACCACCAGGGCAAAAATGATTGTACGAGCATTGTGGGACAAGGACCAGGGCTGGGACGACCCCATTCCCGCACACCTTGCATCCACCTGGAGAGAGTGGGAGATGGAGCTCCACTCACTCCCAGGCGTTAATATGCGCCGAAGCTACTTCCCACCCACGGTGAGGCCAGAGACATGTAAAATGGACTTACACGTCTTCAGTGACGCCTCAGAGGTCGCATACGGATCAGTAGCCTACTTGCGGGCCCAAGAGAAGGGGGGAGAGATCTACACAGCATTTGTCCTCGCCCGCTCGAGAATAGCCCCACGCAAGCAACAATCTATCCCACGCTCTGCGCAGCCCTAGCCGGAGCGCACCTAGCCACGCTCATCCAACGTGAGCTCACCATACCGGTGTCTAGAACAATCCTGTGGTCAGATTCCACGACGGTACTCGCCTGGATCAAATCGGACTCATGCAAGTACAAAGTCTTCGTGGGAGTCAGAGTCACAGAGATTCAAGACTTAACCGAAGAGTTAACTGGAGAAACAGAGTGGCGCTACGTTGATACAAAACAGAACCCAGCTGACGTCATCACCCGGGGGATGCCCCTGGATGACCTCACCCGTCGCAATGTCTACAGTGACGGCCCCGCATTCCTAAGACTCCCGGAAGGACAGTGGCCCATGCCTATCCCGAGGGAAGCAAGTCCAGAGGAGGTGGAAAATAAGAAGTCTGTGTTCCGTGGATTGAGCACCGTAGCCTCCACCGACCCTAACATAGACGATTGCACGTCCATAGAGAGTGCACAACAAAGAACATTCCTGCGGTACCACCCGGAGTGCAAGTCCCCCGCTGATATGTCAGCAGCTAACTACGAGGAAGCAGAATTGCTTCTACTGCAGCGAGCCCAGAGAGACTCGTTCCCCGATGAATTGGCCTGTCTACAGGGAGGAAAGCCCGTCCCATCCGACAGCAGATTAATTCATCTGGCCCCCGAGAGCGACGCTCATACCCTCATCAGAGTGGGTGGTCGCCTACGCAGAGCCCCCAATCTACCGGATGACATTAAATACCCGATCGTATTGAACAGCCGACACAAGGTCACAGAGCTGATTATAAAGAAATACGATGAGGATGTACAATCACGCAGGAGCAGAAAGAGTCTTCGCGGAAATCAGACGTCGTTACTGGATCCTACAAGGAAGAGAGGCGGTACGACGCTTCCAGCGAACATGTCTAGACTGCCGCAAGTGGCGCGCGCAGCCCAGCATACCAAGGATGGCTGACCTTCCTCCATGTCGCCTCCGAATCGGTGACAAGCCATTCCACTCAACGGGTATGGACTGCTTTGGCCCGCTGCACATAAAGAAAGGAAGAGGAACCGAGAAGCGGTGGGGTATTGTATTCAAATGCATGACCACCAGAGCGATACACATCGAGCTTCTCCCGACCATGAGCACAGACTCATTCCTTATGGCCTTCCGTAGATTCACATCACGGAAAGGAAGACCGTCTACCCTATTGTCCGATCATGGGACAAACTTCAAAGGCGGCGAAAGAGAGCTGAGAGAGAGCTTCCAAGCTATGGGCCCAGAACTTAAGACCCACCTCGCTCCAGCACAGGTTGATTTCCAATTCAACCCCCCAAACGCACCCCACTTCGGTGGCACTTGGGAACGAGAAGTGCGCTCCATAAAGACAGCCCTGTACGCAGTACTTGGGGCCCAGACTGTGGCGGAAGAAGTCCTAATGACAGTCCTCACGGAGATTGAGGGAGTACTTAACTCGAAGCCCCTCGGATATGTCTCCAGTGATGTGGCGGATATCGACCCAGTTACCCCCAACACACTCCTGATGGGGCGGCTAGATCCTGCATTACCCCAGACAATGTACCGGCCTGAAGAAGCGAACGGCCGACGAATGTGGAGGTACAGCCAAGTATTAGCCGACAAGTTTTGGAGCAGTTTCCTACTGCACTACCTACCGTCTCTACAGACCCGCCAGAAGTGGGTAAAGGAGAGAGACAATTTGACAGAAGGAACAGTCGTCATGATTATTGATCAATCACTGCCCAGAGCTATGTGGCCGGCCGGCCGCGTAAGCAAAGTGATCACCGGTGCCGACGGCAAGGTCCGAGCAGCTGAAGTGCTCGTCCAGGGTCGCACTTACACCCGTCCCGTGGCGAGGCTCATAGAACTGCCCCGACTCCCAGACACAATCGATGATGACCATAACCCTATGACTTTGTGAAGTTGACTGACCCCTACAGCAAACCCTTATGTGTAAATAGACAACGCGATTAATCTGTCTCTGTTTAACTGATTAGGTCTGGGACCAATCAGGGGGTGGCTGTTGTGAAGGGCCAGATTAAACCGAATATATATATTTATTTATATATATATATTTAATTGTATTTGTATATTCTCTAATATTCCCTGATATCCCTTGTATATTCCTTGTACAATATGCATTGAATATCCATTCTAGCCTACTGAACATCCCATAATAGTCTCCATTCTACTATTGGTCGAGACCTTGGTGCCAGGCTGCCATACCCCTCAGACCCAGTTCAAACGTACCGCTCCACATGTACGAACAAGTCCTAGTTCCGCGTAGGAATCTGGCTACCGCACCACTAATGGGACTATTTGTTCATAGTGCGTATATATACTGCGCTACTAAAGTAGGACTTTCTTTTCAGTCCAGTTTCTTACCCTCCAATAGAGTCACAGACGTAAAGCCTCCCCGCGACGCCACGTGTGGGAGTAAGGCCAAGTTCGCCTACCATCGGTATTGAGACATTGTGTATATTAATATTTGAATAGTCATATTTGGCACTATATCGTCGAGTTGGACGTAGTCTATTAAGCTAATAATAGTCTGTTAATATATAGTGCTTCGTGCGGTGAGAATACTACCGTAGTCAGTACCCCATCGTTTCGGGCAGAGAACTGGCTGCTTATCCAGGGTGGTTGACCCCACGTGAAGCTGCACCCGAGGAGCCCCAGAGCCGACGAGCGAGTGGACCTGTATACCGGATTATTCTACCGACGACAGCCCGCCTTCCCAGGCACGGATTATGCTTTGTATACTTTGATTATTCCATGGATAAAGACCCCAGACACTGCCGTGTGTTGGAACCCCCCCCCCTGGAGAGGACGCAAGGTGAGGAGACGCTCTGCAAGACGAGGTCGCTTCACGTCTCTCCCCCGTGGACCGGAGAGAGCCGGCCCACAAAGAGTCCACCTGCTTTCATCTGTGGTCCAAGGATCGCCGGCGCATTGAACGGCACTACAGTGGGTTCACCTGGGATACCCTTGGCCGGATGAGGCAGCCGGATTCTACCCCCCCCCCCCTCCTACTCCTGTCGGCTTACAAGCGACCGGATTAACCCTCCCTAGTGTATCCAGTATATAATCATTAAAGTATCATTGCTGTTATTCCTTAAACTATTCCAGGTCGTATATGTACCACCTGCGCCTTCAGAGATTGGACATTCTCTATTGATATACCGACGAATACTCTTGCCATAAAAGTGCATACTAATTCCATTCATAAATGTGATTGATTTGATTAAGTGCTTGCTCTACACACCATCGCTGTGTAGAAATAAAGACCTATTTCTAATTCGTACATTTGTGTTGGATCCGTTTCATCTACGTGACAGTGTTCATCATAATATATTTATGCCGTGTACTGGGTGGCCGAATATTAAGTACAAAGGTAGTGGTAGTAAGTATCATATCTAGTAATACAGTCAGGGAATTGTACCCCTCAGTTACACTGTTTATTTTTCTCATATTTCTCATATAAGCTGTCGGGTCATCTGACCCGTTCCTGGCGGGAATTAGTGGCATTTTCTCCATGGCTGTGCTAGTGTTAATACTCCCATGTTTCTGTTTGAACGAGCCTTCCTGTTCCATCACCGTGTCCTCCCCCTCCCTCAGTACGGGCTGTGTGCTGGGCCTGGGGCTGGTGCTGGCGGCCCTGTGCAGCAGCGGGCAGCTGGAACACCGGGTCTACGTGGCTCTCACCCTGGACAAGCTCCTGGCCGTCCTGCAGGACAGCAGCGGACAGGGCCGCATGCTGCAGGAGGTACGTATGCACCCGTCCTGCACACCCAGACAGGGCCGCATGCTGCAGGAGGTACGTATGCACCCGTCCTGCACACCCAGACAGGGCCGCATGCTGCAGGAGGTACGTATGCACCCGTCCTGCACACCCAGACAGGGCCGCATGCTGCAGGAGGTACGTATGCAACTGTTGATTATAAACTAGATATATGAGAAATGTTGAATGAAAATTCCACAATGGTGGAACGAACTGCCCACCACAGTTAGGACAGCCGAAACCCGACCAATCTTTCGCCGTCGACTAAAGACGCACTTCTTCAACCATTATCTGAAATGAAAAATAATTTAAGGACTTCCGGTTTGAGATGTTCGGGTAAGCGACCATAGAAAAGAGCTCCCGGTCAAAGAATATCCAAAAAAAGGAAGTAAAACTATCTAAAACAAAATAAAAAGTGACAATTCAAGGATATAAGAGAAAAGGAAGGATGACTACGAGAAAAGACACTGAGAAGGGGAACAGAGAGGAGACGAGAGGGGACACGGTGATCCAGGGAAGGATAAGTACAATACACATTAAACTGGTATACATGGGACACACACAATACAAGTAAAGGTAAACATGAAAAGGACTTACAGATGAATCTTTTCAGATTCGGGTCCTTTCTGCCACTCCTATGTCACTCCGATGTCACTTTAGAACTAGCACTATGTGTTACTTTTCTGCAGTAAACAAAGCGAGGGTACTTAACTTAAGTGCTTAAGTAAATTGTCTGCTGTAAACAAAGCGAGGGTACTTAACTTAAGTGCTTCCCCAGGGAGGGGGTTGGGGGCTACTGCCCTCAGACCCCCAAGATAATTTTTATATGGGCAGTCTGAATTGGGCTACTGTACCATATATTAGTGTTGCAATGCATGATAAATAAACAGTGAAAAAAGCTAAGAAATTGGATGGGGCTGGGACATTTGGGACGAATACAAATGTAAGATGAAAATCTCCCCAGCCTGTGGCAGGCAGTGGAGGTGTGAAATCCAGAACAATAGGAGTCACAAAGTGGAGTGGTGGAGTAGTGGTAGAGTAGCAGTAAATGCTGGACTTCTAAGGGCTTATACTGTATACAATGAGAAGATGGTAAAGTACATACGAGATAATTATACCAAAAGTAATAAAAAAAGGACATGGAGATTCAAGAGATATATTGAGGCGGATATGAAAGAACCACAGGATTACACGTGACACATAATACAAATAGACGGGAACATGAAAGTGACTAATGCAGAGCTTATGACCGGGAGCTCTGAGGTCGCACACAGAACGAGCTGGACATGTATAGTCAGGCATTAAAGCGTTCCGTCTCCAGACGGATTTCCGTCAATTTGATTGGGGAGATCCGTCCATTTGATTTGTAGTCTGACGGAATTGGCTACCTTGGTATAATATGATTTGTAGATGCATACAGATTTAAACAAAATTCAGCCAATCAGAGGCGCCAAATAGAATTTTTTTTTCTATCGCGCCGCCCCAAGCAGTCATCACTCAGCGACTCGAGAGACAGGACGCTGCTCGCTCCGCGGTTGCAGCTGGAGGGCTATTGGAGTGACATTTGCGAGGTCTGAGAGGTCTGTCCGCCACATGGCGGCTAACAAAATAGTAATGTAAAATAATTAAAAACTCCGGTGTGTTTTGGTTTTACGACAGTCTTTTTTGCAGCCAAGTCGCGCATAAACTCTCCTTGTTTACAGACGTCACAGCCACCACGCTGCTTGCACTCCTGCTATACCGATTTAGCTAACGTGAGCTAATAGCGTCGGTTAAATGGAAGGAGTAAGCCGGCCACTAAAAAGAAAAACCACCGCGGTTTTCTCAGACGAAAAGGATGAGCAGCACCACCCAACAAAAGAACGTTAAGTGGAAGTTTGAAGATAGCGGTGTTTCAAGAGACTGGCTAGGCTACTGCGGGCTGTAGAGTGGTGAGTTAACTTGTTCCGTGTGCCGCAAGTATGTCAAAAAAATTACGCAAACAACACATTTGTCATTGTCGTGTTAACAGTTACTTCACAGTACAATTACGTGAGTCCCCTGTTGTGGTTGTGAGTCACCTTTATTAGCTTAACTCCGTAGCAACATCACACAGGTGTATCTGTGTAGTCAGTCTCCTCCCCACCATATGTATCTTTTTCTACCACCCCCTCCTCCTAATGTACAGTCTCCTCCCCATCATAATGTATATAATCTCTGTTAGGATCTATGGCTAACATTGATTACTGTATATTTGCATATATATGTCACAAATGTAACATTACTATATACCTGTAGTATGTCCCTACTATGCCATAAATGGCATGATGTCAATGTTGTGTAATGTCATAAATGTTACTATGAATTGAAAATGGGGGACCCTGATGATGTAAACAAGACGAAAGTCTTTCTCTGGTGTGCATCCCCTTAACAATTGTGTGTATTGTACCCATTCTGCAATCTGTTAAATATTGATTGATTGAACATTTTATTAACAGATTGCAGAATGGGTACAATACAGTACAGCTCAATACACACAATTGTTAAGGGGATGCAGACCAGAGAAATACTTTCATCTTGTTTACATCAGGGTCCCCCATTTTCAATTCATCATAACATACACGACATACAGATAGACAGTACTGCTACAGATACATTTATGACATACCAGATTTACAAATACAGTATTGTTTGTGATACAAAAATAGTCTAAAAAAGAGAGTATATACATTTGACGAAGAAACTGTACATTGGAGGATGTTGGGTAGGTGGGGTGGGGAGACTGTACATTGGAGGTGGTTGGGTGGGGGGAGGGCTAACTGTACATTGGATTATCGACGAAACCTTACTTGGTCCCAAGAAGAGGGTCTCGTGTATTAAATAAGTATCAATTCATTCACTCTGGATCTGGTAAATCCAGTAGCAATACACACAATTGTTAAGGGGATGCAGACCAGAGAAAGATGTTTGTCTTGTTTACATCATCAGGGTCCCCAATTTTCAATTCATAGTGACATTTATGACATACACAACATACATGACATCATGACATTTATGACATAGGGACATACATGACTTACAGGTATATAGTATTGTTACATTTGTCACATATACGATATGCAAATATACAGTACTGTTACCCAGAGATCCTAACAGTAAATATATACATATGATGAGGAGGAGACTGTACATTAGGAGGGGGTGGGTGGGTGGAAAAAAATATATACAAACGGTGGGGAGGAGACTGTCCATTGTTGTTGTGGCATAATTGCGAAATGTGTTTAGTCCCTTGTTTGTATGATAACAAGCCATTTAGTTCATGGTTCTTCAAAGTAATGGGAAAGGGGTGCTAGCTCGCCATCAATCAGAAGCTAGCCACAAGACTTGCATTCAAGCCTCCCTGCCTGGCACAACAACCACAACAGTAGGGTCTATAGTCACAGTCAGGACAGTAGCTCTACAAGTAGGCTCCCTTAAAACGCTAACGCTATTAAAAAAAAATGCAGTGGAGGTTAAAATAAGAATATGACTTGGCCTGAAAAAAAGTTCAGTCAGGAGATTTTTTTTTGCTTTAATCCCTGTGTATAGTGCGCATTTCTTAGCCACTAGGGGGAGCCCTCTCACTAGGAGAGCCACTACTCCCCACCCGCCAGCGGGGGAAAGAGGGAGACTACTGAGTCCCTCACCTACCATGGAAGTTCCAAGTGTTAATGTTGAAGTTAATGTTGATTATGGTTATATGTATGTAAATCAGACAGGGATAGCAGTGGCTACAACCACAAATATTATTTTATCTGACATGGGTAGAACGGGAGAACAGTTGGAAAATAAATATGACACAAGTTAAGGGTATCAAAATGATGTCGCTGAATGTGAATGGTATGAATAATCCGATTAAAAGGAGTAAGGTGATGACGAAACTTAAGAAAGAAGAGGCGCAGGTTATCTTCTTACAAGAAACACATCTAATATCACAAGAACATGAAACGCTGAAGAGATTCGGGTATGATAATCTGTTTTATAGTTATTTTAAACAGAACCTTAGAAGAGGAGTAGCTATACTAATTAAGAACACAGTGAAGTTTGAAATTATCAGGGAAATAAGGGATAAAGAGGCGAGGTATGTAATCAAGGGGAAAATGGAAGGTCAAATGGTAACACTAGTGAATGTGTATGCTCCACCAGAAAGTGAGAAATATTTATTTGAAACAATCTTTTATATCATAGCGATGGAAGGGGAAGGGGTCCTAATCTGTACAGGTGATTTTAATGTAGTACTGAACTATGACATAGACACGACAAGCACAAATAAATGTAGGACACACATTAGCAAATATATGAATATACAAATGGCAGAATTAGGAATCATGGCTATATGGAGAGAAATGCATACACTAGATAGAGAATACACACATTATTCGCATCCACACAAAACATATTCAAGGATAGACTATTTTCTCATGACAACAGGGGACAGATACAGGGTAGAAGACTGCAGGATAGGGGTGACGGACATATCAGACCATAGCGCAATATATCTGACAGTGAATCTTAAAAGTAGGCGGAGAAATACAGTTTGGAGACTGAATGTAGGACTATTAAATAACAAAGGTTTGGTTAATGAAGTAAAAGGAGACATAATTAGATACAGAGAAGAAAATGATAATGGAGAGGTAGACCCAAACATTTTATGCGATGCACTAAAGGTAGTAATACGTGGAAAATTTATAGCAAAGACGGCATTACTCAAGAAGGCCAGAATAGAGACATACCAGAACTTGATAAAGAAACTGAAAGAATTAGAGAAAGAACACCAAAGCTCAAAGAACCAAAAGACACTTGGAGAGGTAAAGGAAGTTAGAGGAAAGATAAACAAAGAACTGCTGACAGAAATAGAGAAGAAAGCTAGATACATGAAACAGACATACTATGAAGGAGGACCGAGAGCGACCAGACTTTTAGCTAGACGAATCAGGACACAACAAAAACTGAACACAATACACACAATAAGGGACACGAACACAAACAAAATACTAAGAGAACCAGCTGAAATAGAGATGACATTTGAAGAATACTATAAGAAACTATACACACAACCGATAGCGGCAGGAGAAGAGGAGATGGAGACATTTCTAGAAATGTTGTATCTACCATCGATAGGGAAGGAACAGAACGAAATATTAAACGCAGATATTACAGAACAGGAAGTGGGGAATGCGATCAGTAAAGCAAAGAGTAGTAAGTCACCGGGTAGCGACGGATTCCCCTCTGAATTCTACAAAACATTTAGACAGGAACTGAGCCCCATATTAGAAGCAGCATTCAGACACACGATGAAAGAAGGCACAATGCCACCTTCATGGAAAGAAGCCATAATTACTACAATTCCAAAAGAAGGGAAAGATGGAGAACTATGTAGCAGTTTCAGACTTGTGTCCATACTTAATGTAGATTACAAGATGTATACATCAATAATATCCAAAAGATTTGAGACATTTATGACGGATATTATAGACGAAGACCAGACCGGATTCATTAAAGGAAGACAGACACAGGATAACATAAGGAAGACAGTGCAGGTGGTAGAGGAGATACAAAAGGAAGGAGGAAGTGCAGTATTAGTTAGCCTAGATGCAGAAAAAGCATTTGACAGTGTAAGCTGGATATTTCTATATAAAGTATTGGAGAAATTTGGATTAGACAAAAACGCTATGAAAACAATTAGGGCATTATATCAAGAACCGACGGCAAGGATTAAGGTAAATGGTAGTCTGACGGACCGGATTAAACTAGAGAGAGCTACCAGATAGGGTTGTTGTCTTTCGCCAACGCTCTTCGATGTATTCATCGAACCACTGGCTCAACTAATTAGACAGACCAAATACATCAAAGGGGTGGAGATAAGGGGAACAGAACATAAATTGGGACTGTTCGCAGACGACGTGATAGTATATATGAGACAACCAGACACAAGCTTTCCGATACTGATGGATTTACTGACAGAATATGGATATTACTCAGGGTATAGACTCAACGTGACAAAGACACAGACTTTAGCACTGAACTACACTCCAACGATAGAGATCAAAGAAAAATACAAAATTAAATGGGACATGGACAGGATCAAGTACTTAGGGGTGAACATTACAAGAGGGGTGGAGGGATTATACGAGGCAAACTATACACAGATTAATCAGAAAATCAAGAGAGACCTAGAAAGATGGACAGTATATGCCCCTCGATTTCAGCTCAAGGATCGAAATCATTAAGATGAAGTTCAGAAGACAGGAACAACTACTAGACCCAATTACAAAATTCACTATAAACATATGGAACACAATAGTAAAGAAATACAAGCTAGAAAAAGAATCCAAGATACTGAGATGGATAACACACAACAACAAATTCAAACCAGGGATAGACGACCATGGGTTCAAAAGATGGGAACGGGGGGGGGGGGGGGGGGATAACAGCAATACGTACAATGATAGAAGGAGGGGAGATGCAGACTCTACAAAAATTTTAAGAAATATTCGGACTAGAGAATAGAGACCACTTTAGATATTTACAGATTAGAGATTACTATAACAAAGAAATAAAACAAGACAGAGACAAAGAACAGAATAGGGTAATTAAGATAATGGTAAAATCATATGAAGGAAGGAAGGGGAGGTTTATATCAGCACTATATCAGGCAATAATGGACAGTAAGGGAATTACAACCTTGTATATAAAAGAAAAGTGGGAGAAAGAGTTAGAAATAGAGATAACAGAGGAGGAATGGTATAACACATGTAAGATACAACAATCAACCACAGGATCAAGGATATGGAGGGAGTTTGGGTCGAAAAACATAATTAGATTCTTTATAACACCAGAAATACAGGGCAATTACACACCAGCACAGAAACCATGTTGGAGAAAATGTGGACAAGAAGTAGCGAACCACACACACATATTCTGGGGATGTCAGAAAATAAGAAACTATTGGGAAGAGATAGGAAAGATAATAAATGAAATAGTAAGATACGAAATACCCCAGGCAGGCCAAGTATTGTATCTGGGGAACCTATCACAGGAAGGAATTCAGGGGGAAGACAAATACTTGATTAAGATACTATTAGTAGCAGCCAAGAAATCTTTGACTAAACTGTGGTACAGAGTAGAAGCACCGACGAAGGAACAATGGACAGAGATAATAGAGGGGATACAGGAAATGGAGAGAATCACGCATATGCTGAGGCTGCAAGAGGAGAAATTTGAATCCAAATTGGAAAAGTGGGAGGAATATAGGAAGAAAAGGAACGACATCACAGAAGCATGAAAAGGAAACAAGAAAATAAATGGAAATGTAAATAAACAATGTAAATATAGAATGGACCGAAGGACCCATGTCACCCTTTTTTCTTTTCTCATTTTTGTCTATTTGTTTTTTATTTTTTATTTATTTTTGATATTATGTCTTTATAGTTTTGTATGTCGAAATGTATTGTCTATGTTGTTGAAAAAAAAAATTAAAAAGACCCTAACTAACCTTACTGTCATGCACTTGTCCTAATAAACTAACCTACACTGTAGCACTCAACACTTTGATGAACATTGTTACTCAGCTGATAGAGTTGTGCCCTTCCTGATGACTTGTCGTACAGAACTTATAAGTCGCTTTGGATAAAAGCGTCAGCTAAATGACAAAATGTAAATGTAAATTACATTTAATTGATTTTAAACTAGATCAATGAGAAATGTTGAACAAAAATGTAAGGTAGCACTTTATAATAACACCCTGTTATAATACATTTATAAGGTATTTGTAGATAATGAACTAATCATGAACAAACCATTTATATACATTCATAAATGATTATTAAATCATTTATAACTATATTTGTATAACATTTACAGATTAGTTCTACATTATTTATAACTCATTATCAACATTGTTTGTACTTGATTTGTTCATCATTAAATAATGTTGTTTAATGTGTAGTAACACATTTGTAGATGCTTTGAAAAATGGATATGAAAAAACGACTATAGTGTATCTCCATTTATTTTTCATGTTCAACAAATGATTTGTTAAGACATTCATAAAACATCTATAAATCATTTGCAGATGCTATCGTGGGGGCCAATCTAAAGTGAAGCCTATTCATCATTAACAAGTGTCTAATACAGTTCATTATTTGTTTACTTTTTCACACAAGTTACTGTTACAACGGGAATGTTATTATATTCACCTGTTTGATTGCATAGAACCTAGAGGAATGAATGAAGAAAACGTTTTAACCTGTTTCCTTTAAGTACCTTTTATCTATAAGATTATGGTTTAATCCAAGTGGTTGTTTTCATGCAAGAGGTATGTTTATCCTTTGATGCTTAATAGAAAAAAGAAAAAAGTATGTAAATAAGTATAGGGGCTCAATTAGCCCTATAAACTATGGGCATGTTACATAGCAAGTTTCTGGTATGGTAATGTAATGCAATTTTTGCTTTTGCTTTTGTGTTTTTTATATATGTCTTTTATATGTTGTATATTTGTATAATTTGTATTTACTAACAGACTCTATTTTGATAGGTCTTTTCTTTTGTCATTGAGGACCAATAGACTCAGGCACACCTGCGCCGTGATGTAATTTCCTGCCAAGTCATTAACCACCTGTGTATATAATAGTGATGCACGATATATCGGCCGCCGATATAATATCGGCCGATATGGCCGTTTTTTTACACATCGGTATCGGACCGATATCAAGATAGGGCTGATATTAAAAAAAAAAAAAAAAAAAAAAAATTATATATACATGTTTTGGCCTTAAATAGTTTCAAAATATCAGTCATTTCTGAAAATAAGTTACAAAAGTAAAAAAATTATGCGTTTTGGAAAATAGCTCTTTATTTGATTATCATAAAAAAGTGTTTTCTATACAGAGATATCGACATCGGTAAATATCGGTATCGGCCAGAACAGCAATATTAATATCGGTTATCGGTATCGGCCACAATTTTCACATCGGTGCATCACTAGTATATAACCATTATCTTGACTGCAAGTGCATTGCAAGCTATAACACTGACGAAGGAATATGTAATTCCGAAACATGTTTGTAGGCAGCTTTCGGATACACCCTTCTTTGTGACATCAAACAGTGACAGAATAAGGACTAAAGATAAATGCAATTTTATTAACAGGGGAGACCGAAGCCATGCATGTAAACACAGCAGCTCGTTTCATCTCTGTTCCTCCTTGTCCCGCCCCCTCCAGGCCCTGGCCTACTCCGTGGCGTGTGCCGGCGTGGCTGCCTTCAGCGGAGGCCTCATTGATGCTGCCAAGGCTGAGGAAGTTATGACCACCCTCCGCAGCCTGACCGAAGACAGCCAACAAGTCAGTCTAAACCCTAACCCCTTACCCTTACCCTAACCCCTAACCAAGGCTGAGGAATTTATGACCACCCTCCGCAGCCTGACTGAAGACAGCCAACAGGTCAGCGGGAGAGTTTGTTGTGTTTTAGGGATGCACCGATACTGATAACCGCTAATACATTTTGTGGTATGACCAATATTTACAGATTATCGATTTGATTTGGTCTGTAAAAATAAATTGTGTTATGGTAATCCAGTTGTGTACATACTGAAAGGGATGAGACATGAACACACTGTAAAATGCACATAAAAAATAAAATAAGTGTAGGGCGGCTACGTGGTGTAGTGGGCAAGGCACTCGCCACGAAATGCTGGAGACGCTGGGCTCGTCAGTTCGAGCCCAGCGCTCCACATTTGCTTTCAGTTTAGCTGGTCGTCCGTACTAATACACATTGGCCGTATTAGGGGGTGGGAAACTGATGGGTGGGGATCGGGCGTTGTGGACAGCGACTCCTACAGGTCGGTTGGTGCGCCTGCGCAGTAGAATCAGGAAGTGTCGGGGGCAGCGTGAGCCTCCCACGCGTTACTCCTCGCCACTGAGAGATCGAGCTGCGCAGGTGAAAAGATGCGACTGCTGTTACCTCAAGTACCGGAGGGGACTTGTGCTATGTATGACTTAGTCCACATTGCAGCCGGCTTGTGGGAGGCAAGAAACAGCGTCCGTGACAGGGGAGGGTTGAATTGGATGATACGAAATTGGGATGGGAGAAAATATAGAAAATGGGAGAAAAAGTGGATAAAAAAAAAAAAAAAAGTGTTATGCAGTCCATATCAATACCATTGTGCACGTGCAAGTACCCAAACAAAACAGTTTTTCTGTCATAAGTATACACAAGTATACTCTATATATGTATGTGTATATATATACAGTATATATATACTATATATATTATGTGTTAGTATATATATATTGTAAACAAGTGACTGTTAATGCCATTGTGACAGCCTCTACTATAATCTTGTGTGTATATTTGTTACTGTGTGTTCAGAATCAACATTTTTATTTGAATTATTATCTTTAACTTGTTATTATCTTATTATCCAATCTCACCTTAGACCGCAGGCTTCTCCCTGGCTCTGGGGCAGGTGGTCTGCAGCCTTTCTAGCTGTGGCCACAGCAAGGCAGGGGACATCCACCCACGCCTGCTGGCCGCCTGGACCAAGATCCTACTGGCAGAGGTACTGGGAATACATATTAACATGATCCTACTGGCAGAGGTACTGGGAATACATATTAACATGATCCTACTGGCAGAGGTACTGGGAATACATATTAACATGATCCTACTGGCAGAGGTACTGGGAATACATATTAACATGATCCTACTGGCAGAGGTACTGGGAATACATATTAACATGATCCTACTGGCAGAGGTACTGGGAATACATATTAACATGATCCTACTGGCAGAGGTACTGGGAATACATATTAACATGATCCTACTGGGAGAGGTACTGGGAATACATATTAACATGATCCTACTGGCAGAGGTACTGGGAATACATATTAACATGATCCTACTGGGAGAGGTACTGGGAATACATATTAACATGATCCTACTGGCAGAGGTACTGGGAATACATATTAACATGATCCTACTGGCAGAGGTACTGGGAATACATATTAACATGATCCTACTGGCAGAGGTACTGGGAATACATATTAACATGATCCTACTGGGAGAGGTACTGGGAATACATATTAACATGATCCTACTGGCAGAGGTACTGGGAATACATATTAACATGATCCTACTGGGAGAGGTACTGGGAATACATATTAACATGATCCTACTGGGAGAGGTACTGGGAATACATATTAACATGATCCTACTGGCAGAGGTACTGGGAATACATATTAACATGATCCTACTGGCAGAGGTACTGGGAATACATATTAACATGATCCTACTGGCAGAGGTACTGGGAATACATATTAACATGATCCTACTGGGAGAGGTACTGGGAATACATATTAACATGATCCTACTGGGAGAGGTACTCGGAATACATATTAACATGATCCTACTGGGAGAGGTACTGGGAATACATATTAACATGATCCTACTGGCAGAGGTACTGGGAATACATATTAACATGATCCTACTGGCAGAGGTACTGGGAATACATATTAACATGATCCTACTGGCAGAGGTACTGGGAATACATATTAACATGATCCTACTGGGAGAGGTACTGGGAATACATATTAACATGATCCTACTGGGAGAGGTACTGGGAATACATATTAACATGATCCTACTGGCAGAGGTACTGGGAATACATATTAACATGATCCTACTGGGAGAGGTACTGGGAATACATATTAACATGATCCTACTGGGAGAGGTACTGGGAATACATATTAACATGATCCTACTGGGAGAGGTACTGGGAATACATATTAACATGATCCTACTGGGAGAGGTACTGGGAATACATATTAACATGATCCTACTGGCAGAGGTACTGGGAATACATATTAACATGATCCTACTGGGAGAGGTACTGGGAATACATATTAACATGATCCTACTGGGAGAGGTACTGGGAATACATATTAACATGATCCTACTGGGAGAGGTACTGGGAATAACTATTAACATGATCCTACTGGGAGATGTACTGGGAATACATATTAACATGATCCTACTGGGAGAGGTACTGGGAATAACTAATTCTTTTTTTTTTTACCATTTAAATGTTGGGTAAATTCACATATTCTTGAATATTTTAACACTATGATCGCCGGGAACGAGTTTACACGTCATTCCTAGCCATGCTCATTCTGCCGAAGACGCCGTAACTCGTCTTTGATGTCAATATTTCAAAAATCTGTCATCGAAATCATATTTCCTTTCCGGAGCCCTGAGACACACTGCTGATCTCCTCAACTCTCTAGCGGTTCAAGAGCGCCATCTGGTGGCAGATCGCCAACCGGAAATGAACCTTTGAACCGGAAGTGCTCATCCATATGTGGTCCGGGCACTCGCTATCGTTAGAGAGACTCCGTCTTGATACAGTGAACATCGATCGGTGCAAATAACTCGAAAAAACAACATGATTTGGACGTATATACTATTATACAACCTGGAAATGGATCGGGCATTTCTCCATCCCATAATAGAAAAAATTCTGTTCCACGCTCATCTGCCAGCGGCGCGAGGAAGCCACGGTGAGTTTCAACGTTATTTTCTAACGTCTTCTATACTAACTGATCTGATGAACATATGACCCACTCTGGATGAATCATCTAACGCTGCCCACGGAATTATAAACGATCCCCCGCCCATCCGGTCATCATCAGATGATACGTAGAAACTTCTAGAATCACGTCCAGTTGAAATTTTTTATCTCGCACAGATTCCTACCAAACTGTATTTCATCATCAATATAATGCATTTGGAGCTATAAATCAAGTTCTGGAGAAAGCTGCAGAAAACGATAAAAACATACTTATACTTTAGACCATATTTTAGTATGAATATGTGAATGAAAAAGTTTAACGTTGCTACACCCTGAACAATACATATAGGACATTGAATGGGCCATAATAATGGCAATTTAGCAATAGAATTTAAAAAGTTATAGCCCTGCAAAGAAGGGGAACTTCTCCATAGACAAATAGAGCTGGCGAGGGATGGTAAATTATGAATTTAACCCATGGCGATTAAAGTGTTAATATAGACAGGCTTTTTGTAACTTTCTTAACCCATCATGAAGTAGAATATGTATATTTGACTCCAATGTTTACAAACTACTTTGTAAACAAACCTTTTACACAAAATCCAGCAAATACTATATACTAGGGGTGTAACGGTACGTGTATTCGTCCCGTGAATTTACGGTACGGCCGTCACGGTGCGGTACGCGCACCCATGCGACGAATGCGCCCCACAGCGTGAACACACCCACATGCAGGCACTCGCGAGGTCCGTGCAAGAACAGCACGCGTGGCCGGGCACACAAGCTCAGACTTCAGAGCGGCGAAAGTGCACGGAGGAGAAAGGCACATTGGAACAGCTGCAGGGTCATTACAGTTTTCTTTCGTTTTCTTGTGCGCCCAATAACGTTAACCAAATGAAACCAAACACACACGCGTCGCCGACACACACACACACACACACGCCAACAAACACATCAACATTCTCCCCCGCCGGACTCGCAGGCACAATCAAATAAAAAGAAGAAACATACTTTTCCCGACAGATCATCTGAGCTCCACTGTGTTTAAATCCAAATAATCCTCTGCCATTGTTGTAATATGTCATCTGTTCTCTAGTATTCAGTCTGGTCGTGAAGTAAAATTCTCTCTGGAAGTGAAACTGAAACTTAGCAAGGATAAGTTTAAAGGGGCAGTAAGCAAGTGGATGCCTGAACACAGAATGACACCAGTATCACTAATTACCACGGCAAGCCTATAGAAAATTATTCGATTTAATAATAATAATTATAATAATTATTATAAATATAATATATAAATTTACAAAAAAAAATTAAAACTACAAAAATTACAAAAGAATTATATTAATAATTATTATAAATATTTTTTTTCTGTTGTACCGAACTCGTACCGAACCGTGACCCCAATACCGAGGTACGTACCGAACCGTGGCTTCTGCGTACCGTTACACCCCTACTATATACACATTTACCTGTTGTCTGGTGTTATTTTATTTTATTTGATTGATTAAGAAATTAAATAGGATCTTTGTCTAGTCAAATGGCCAGTAACCAAATGGTTGGTACAAATTAATGATGTTCAATGGTACTACTACGAAGGTTATGATAGTTTAGTATTCGTGGCATTTTTTTAAATTTTTTAAACAAACACATAAACAAACATGACAACACACGATTAGATATACAAGCATTGTAAAACAGTGTACATCAGTTAACTCATCGTTTGGATAAATGTCTTATACAAGATATACCCCTAATACCTGCTATCTATTCCCCTACACACATATGCTCCTGCTCGCACCCCCCGCCCTGGACCCCCCCCCATGGATAATCCATCCATTATCCTTCGCTCCTAACCAAACACTACCATTAAATTCTAGCTTTTATTCTCTCCACCACTTCTAACCACATTGTCAATTTGTATTCATTGAGACCCAAAATTCTTGCTGTAGATATTTCTAGATAAATCACATCGAGATATGTAAGCATCCAGACCTTTCGGCACATTTTTTCCGGTTGAAACCATCGTGATGCTATCAGTTTTTTAGCCACTGTAATACCAGATAAAACCAATCTCTTTTGTTGTATAGGTACTGCATATTCAAAAACATCATTCAGCAGTAATATAGAGGGGTGTACAGGTATATTCAGAATTAAGAGATTTGATAATTGCTGGGTCACTTCTTCCCAGAATATCTTAACTGGTGGGCAGTCCCAATACATGTGCATAAATGTCCCCTCGTCCCCATTTGTACATAAGGAGCATTTGGAGTCTTGTTTAAGACCCATTCTGTTCAGTCTTATAGGAGTCAAGTATGTCCTATGAATATAGTTAAGATTGATTTGTTGATGGTCCGGGTTCCTTGATGCAAGTCGAACATTTGCCCAGGCTTCTTGCCAATCAAAATCTTTTTCTAGGTCTGGTATATCCCTCCTCCAAACAGAGTCTAGGTGGAGGGTTTCATACGAAGCCGTTAGTATTTGATGATAAAAATCGGATACAAAACCTCTCGATGTCTCTTTCATAGAAAAAATTGTGGTATCTGTGGTGTGCAATTGGTATCTTTAATGGAACACCGTGAGTCTTCAAACATAACAATAATTGTGCGTAAAAAAGATATGTGGAACCGGTGAGATTAAACTTTTTTTCTATTTCATCATAGCTACAAATACCCTGTTTGTTGAAAACATCTCCTAATGTATGTATGCCTTGCTTTTCCCATCTAGGGAATCTTATAGGTCGTTTTCTAATCAGGAGTGCATTGTTATTGAATAAGGGAGTATGATTATGCCATTTATGTGGATTAGAATATTTTTTTTGTGTTTCACGCCATATCCGGATCGCATGTGTAATTATGGGGCCAAATTTCAGTTCGCATTGCTTAATTGATATTTTGGTGTATACTATGTCCTGCAGTCTCTGTGGTGCTACTATATTTACTTCTAAATTTCTCCAGGATACTGATGCTTGGGGTTCAAACCAGGTTGTCAGTGATCTTAAAGTGTACGCCTTAAAATAGTGGAAAAAATTTGGGATTGCCATCCCTCCGTCGGCTTTGTTGCTCTGTGCGGTGGATCTTTTTATACGTTGTGGTTTGTTATTCCAAATAAATGTATATGCGGAAGAGTGTAATTTTTTCCAGTAACCATTTGGAGGGGGTAACGGAAGCATTGAGCTGATGAAGTTGATTCTAGGTAAGACATCCATCTTAACTATTGAAACCCGTGCCTGTACTGAGTTTTTAAGTTTTGACCACCTGTCAAGGTCGCATTTTATTTTATTTTGGATTTCTATGTAATTGTGTTTCACCGTTTGGCTTATGGTAGGGAATACTTCAACTCCCAAGCATCTAAAGTGTTTAACCATTGGTATTTCTTCTGGAAGACTTGTATCCTTTGCAGGGGCGTTCAGTGGAAGGAAAGCCGACTTTGGCCAGTTTATTTTATTTGGCCAGTTTTATTTTTCTTATGAAGCCAGTTTGATCCGGATGAACTAAAGACGTCATATGCTTTTGAAGTCTGATGGCTAATACCTTAGAGAACAGTTTGATACCGGTTCCGAGGAGGCTTACGGGTCTATAACTACCGCACTCGGTGGGGTCTTTGTCTTTTTTAAGGAGGACTGTTATGAGTGCAATATTGTCGTTCTTATGAAAGTTCCCCTCCTTGACTGAGTATAAAATCATATTAAGTAATAGGGGTCCAATTATGTCCCAACATGAGAGGTACATTTCTGGTGGGATACCGTCTCTTCCAGGAGCCCTACCACTTTGCATTTCGGATATGGCCTTCCTGAGTTCCTCTAGTGTGATTGGTGTTTCTAACTGTTTAGCATCATCCTCTGAAAGTTTGGGGAGGTTCATTTGATTAAGATATGTGTCCATTTTGTTTTGATCGAAGGTCGTTTCTGATTTATACAAGTTGGAGTAGAATTCTTTGAATGTCGTGTTTATTTCTTTGGTGTCTGTTACAAGTCCTTGTTGTGCTTTAATGGAGGTTATATCTGCAAATTTTGCGTTAACTCTTAATCGCGTAGCTAGTAGGTGACTTGGTTTGGAACCTTGAGAGTAATGCTGTTATCTTGTGCTACGTATTTGTACTTCAGATTGTTGTCTGGAAATTTTTTTTTATTTGTATTTTTTTTAAGATTTGTTTTTAGCATTTTTACAGCTTTATAGGATAGGACAGGCAAAGAAAAGTTGGGAGAAGATTTTGGGGAGGACATGCAGCATAGGTCCCCGGGCCGGATTCTAACCCCGGACGCTGTGATTATAGTGCGAGCGCACTTATGTGCGCCCCCTGACATTTTTATTTTGCTTCTTAATTTAGTTTTCAATCAGTTTCCTTTCCACGTTTTAATAACCTTTTTTTTTTTAGGATTTATTTATGGCGTTTTTATCGCTTTATTTCTACTGGGCAGTCCAGTAGGGAGAGACAGAGGAGGAATGGGAGACAGAGTGGGGGGAAGACATTCGGGAAATAACGACGGGTTCGGGAATCGAACCCGGGTCCCCAGTGTCGCGGCTGAGTGGTTCGCCACTGGGGCGCCCCTGTATTTTTTTTATTTATTTTTTTATGTTTAATTTTAGTCTATTAGTTTCAGTATTAGTTTTATTGAAAAAAAGTACGTAATACGGGGGCTTGTCAGGGGCAAGATTGAAGTTCAGAATAGGTATTGTGTAACACAAACACATCACTTTGTGAAGGCGATTTGATTTGAAATCTTTATTTCGAACATGTAAATACAAACAATATAAAACTAAAACAAATCATTGATCTATAGCAATGAAATGGAAAAGTATAGTAAAACAAAACATAACATAACTCAATTTACATGTTCGAAAAGGAATAGGAAGAAGTATACACTTATTTAATTCTACCCCTTTTCCACTACTCAAATGAATGTACTAATTTAAAACCTTACAAAACAAATATATATATATATGCAAAACAAAAAAATGATATATGTAAAACATGAAAGAAATAAAAAAAAATGTAAACCCCCGTGAATGTCAAATCCCTTCCTCATCCCTGTACCTCGTGAAAATTATTTCTTTATAATTCAGTTTGAATTGTCTCATGTTTGAACATTGCTTTAGCACCACATTCAGACTGTTCCACAGTTTCACTCCACATATGAAACACAATTGATTCAGTCATGTAGACATCCCAGTCTCAAACATTATGCACCAACGCCTCCTCACGCTGCCCGTGTTCACAAATTTGACCCAGTTGACAGACATTTTCTTTTTATATATATTTTGTTTTTGGTTAGTTTAGTAAGTACACAATAGTTTCAGTTTAGTTTTAGTTTAGATTTTTGTTAAATAAAATGTTTCTACAAACTTTTTTTTTTTTAAACTTTAAAATACTCTTTCATTATGTGCTTTGCTGTTGACATTTGAACTGTTCTGTGTTCCAGTTCTCTTGGTTCTGTGTTCCAGTTCTCTTGGTTCTCTGTTTCAGTTCTCTTGGTTCTGTGGACCAGTTCTCTTGGTTCTCTGTTTCAGTTATCTTGGTTCTGTGTTCCAGTTCTCTTGGTTCTCTGTTTCAGTTATCTTGGTTCTGTGTTCCAGTTCTCTTGGTTCTGTGGACCAGTTCTCTTGGTTCTGTGTTTCAGTTCTCTTGGTTCTCTGTTTCAGTTATCTTGGTTCTGTGTCTCAGTTCTCTTGGTTCTGTGTTTCAGTTCTCTTGGTTCTGTGTTTCAGTTCTCTTGGTTCTGTGTTTCAGTTATCTTGGTTCTCTGTTTCAGTTATCTTGGTTCTGTGTTTCAGTTCTCTTGGTTCTGTGTTTCAGGGCTGTCCCACGATGCAGCGTCTGGCTGCAGTGAACGGCTTGGTGGCTCTGGTCGGGTCTGAAAGTTACCTCATTCAGGTAAGATGTCCAAGAATATATATATGTATCTTTTAGAGATGATGCATCAGGGTTCTGTTAGCCAGTTCTGTTTTGGAGCTGGTTCCAAGTTAGTAAAATAATATTGGGGCGGGAAGGGGAGGGGAGGTGGTAGGTTGGAGGAGGGTGGGGGAGGGGAGGGGAGGGGAGGGGGTAGGTTGGAGGAGGGTGGTTATGGGGAGGGAAGGGGAGGGGAGGTGGTAGGTTGGAGGAGGGTGGGTATGGGGAGGGGAAAGGGAGGTGGTAGGTTGGAGGAGGGTGGGGGAGGGGAGGGGAGGGGAGGTGGTAGGTTGGAGGAGGGTGGTTATGGGGAGGGGAGGGGAGGTGGTAGGTTGGAGGAGGGTGGTTATGGGGAGGGAAGGGGAGGGGAGGTGGTAGGTTGGAGGAGGGTGGGTATGGGGAGGGGAAAGGGAGGTGGTAGGTTGGAGGAGGGTGGGTATGGGGAGGGGAGGGGAGGGGAGGTGGTAGGTTGGAGGAGGGTGGTTATGGGGAGGGGAGGGGAGGTGGTAGGTTGGAGGAGGGTAGTTATGGGGAGGGGAGGGGAGGTGGTAGGTTGGAGGAGGGTGGGTATGGGGAGGGGAGGGGAGGTGGTAGGTTGGAGGAGGGTGGTTATGGGGAGGGAAGGGGAGGGGAGGTGGTAGGTTGGAGGAGGGTGGGGGAGGGAAGGGGAGGGGAGGTGGTAGGTTGGAGGAGGGTGGTTATGGGGAGGGAAGGGGAGGGGAGGTGGTAGGTTGGAGGAGGGTGGGTATGGGGAGGGAAGGGGAGGGGAGGTGGTAGGTTGGAGGAGGGTGGGTATGGGGAGGGAAGGGGAGGGGAGGTGGTAGGTTGGAGGAGGGTGGTTATGGGGAGGGGAGGTGGTAGGTTGGAGGAGGGTTGTTATGGGGAGGGAAGGGGAGGGGAGGTGGTAGGTTGGAGGAGGGTGGTTATGGGGAGGGGAGGGGAGGTGGTAGGTTGGAGGAGGGTGGTTATGGGAAGGGGAGGGGAGGTGGTAGGTTGGAGGAGGGTGGGTATGGGGAGGGGAGGGGAGGGGAGGTGGTAGGTTGGAGGAGGGTGGTTATGGGGAGGGGAGGGGAAAGGGAGGTGGTAGGTTGGAGGAGGGTGGTTATGGGGAGGGGAGGGGAGGGGAGGTGGTAGGTTGGAGGAGGGTGGTTATGGGGAGGGGAGGGGAGGTGGTAGGTTGGAGGAGGGTGGTTATGGGGAGGGAAGGGGAGGGGAGGTGGTAGGTTGGAGGAGGGTGGTTATGGGGAGGGAAGGGGAGGGGAGGTGGTAGGTTGGAGGAGGGTGGTTATGGGGAGGGGAGGGGAGGGGAGGGGAGGTGGTAGGTTGGAGGAGGGTGGTTATGGGGAGGGGAGGGGAGGGGAGGTGGTAGGTTGGAGGAGGGTGGGGGAGGGGAGGGGAGGTGGTAGGTTGGAGGAGGGTGGTTATGGGGAGGGAAGGGGAGGGGAGGTGGTAGGTTGGAGGAGGGTGGTTATGGGGAGGGGAGGGGAGGTGGTAGGTTGGAGGAGGGTGGTTATGGGGAGGGGAGGGGAGGGGAGGTGGTAGGTTGGAGGAGGGTGGTTATGGGGAGGGGAAGGGGAGGTGGTAGGTTGGAGGAGGGTGGTTATGGGGAGGGGAGGGGAGGTGGTAGGTTGGAGGAGGGTGGTTATGGGGAGGGGAGGGGAGGGGAGGTGGTAGGTTGGAGGAGGGTGGTTATGGGGAGGGGAGGGGAAGGGGAGGTGGTAGGTTGGAGGAGGGTGGTTATGGGGAGGGGAGGGGAGGTGGTAGGTTGGAGGAGGGTGGTTATGGGGAGGGGAGGGGAAGGGGAGGTGGTAGGTTGGAGGAGGGTGGTTATGGGGAGGGGAGGGGAGGTGGTAGGTTGGAGGAGGGTGGGTATGGGGAGGGAAGGGGAGGGGAGGTGGTAGGTTGGAGGAGGGTGGTTATGGGGAGGGGAGGGGAAAGGGAGGTGGTAGGTTGGAGGAGGGTGGTTAAGGGGAGGGGAGGGGAGGTGGTAGGTTGGAGGAGGGTGGTTATGGGGAGGGGAGGGGAGGGGAGGTGGTAGGTTGGAGGAGGGTGGTTATGGGGAGGGAAGGGGAGGGGAGGTGGTAGGTTGGAGGAGGGTGGTTATGGGGAGGGGAGGGGAGGTGGTAGGTTGGAGGAGGGTGGTTATGGGTAAGGAAGGGGAGGGGAGGTGGTAGGTTGGAGGAGGGTGGTTATGGGGAGGGGAGGGGAAAGGGAGGTGGTAGGTTGGAGGAGGGTGGTTATGGGGAGGGGAGGGGAGGGGAGGTGGTAGGTTGGAGGAGGGTGGTTATGGGGAGGGGAGGGGAGGGGAGGTGGTAGGTTGGAGGAGGGTGGGTATGGGGAGGGAAGGGGAGGGGAGGTGGTAGGTTGGAGGAGGGTGGGTATGGGGAGGGGAGGGGAAAGGGAGGTGGTAGGTTGGAGGAGGGTGGGTATGGGGAGGGGAGGGGAGGGGAGGTGGTAGGTTGGAGGAGGGTGGTTATGGGTAAGGAAGGTTGAATGCTTGGGAGAACAGGTAGGTTTTGAGTCTGGATTTAAATACCCAGAGTCTAATGAATCCTCTATTAAAATCGTTTTCCCTCCTGTCTCTTCTACCACTGCTGTCCTTGAGTGGTGATGTAATAACATTGAACATGTTTTTATAATATAATATAATATTAAACAATATAATAACATTAAACATGTCGCTACAGCAACACTGAATTAATTAAACTAGTATTAAGATTTTGTTGTGTTACTCTCAACATCACTAGAATTATATTTTGTTACTCCACTGAGTTAAATAAAAGCAATTAATTGTCTTTATTCCTCAACCATGTCCCAGTATCACAAATACATGTCTCAGCTGGCTTCACAGACCCACACTACAATGGAACAACACCCGCTGACCTTTAACCCTCCACAAATATGGAGGAAGAAATACGTCCACATAACCTTAAGTGAAAGAAACCTGCGACAGGCTCAAAGTGAGATCCCTCCAAAAGAGGCTGAGGTGTCTTTGAGTCTTAATTTGTTTATAATACTCCCACAAGATGGAGCCAAAGAGGCTTTGTGTCCCGTCAACAGCCGAGGGTATAATGATCTGGTTATTATCCCACAATTGTGTCCCACAATTAAGACAGCTGAAACCCGACCAATCCTTCGCCCGTCGACTGAAGACACACTTCTTCTTACCATCATGCACTCTTCCTAATATACTAACATACACTCAACACTAGCACTCAAGTCTCAACACTTCGATGAACATTGTTACTCAGCTGATAATAGTTGTACTTGTCTGTTACGCACCCCAGTAAGGGGACGCAACACACGGCCACAGACATGGTAGGTGAGGGTGCAGTGACACAAAACCACAGAAACAATTAGCAAAATAATAGTATTTATTTCACAAATCAAAACTCAGCAACACAGAGAGCAAGGAGGACTTCCTAGTGGCACCAAATAAAATACAAAAGGAAATGAAAACCCACCCTCCCCTTTACAGGCGCTGAACGCCCAAAAGTACAGCTGGTGGTGCTCACTCTAAAGCGGGTGTCTTTAACATCAGGTCACCTACGTGATGCAAAATGTAGACCCAGGGTATCTTCCTGTCCTCAATGTCCCTGTGTGCGAAACAAAAGATTAATATACAGGAAAGATAATCACCATAGGCTGGGTGACAAGGGAACAAACAAATATACAAAGGTTAGGGTTAACAGAAATGTGCAACAATAAGGAACACAAAAGATACTGGTTCACTAAACAACAAAGAGCGCAAAGACCCAAAGCTCTGCCACCAGCTCTCACACAAAAGACTCCAAAAAGCCACAGCTCTACAAAACACTAAAGATATTTCCTAAACTAACAACGCAAGTACCAGAGCCTTCACCAGCTCTACCAAAACGTACCCTAAGAGCCTCAGCTCTATTACCAGAAGACACAAAGGGAGTTACCACCAAAGACACCAAGAGCTCTACTTTACCACAACAATGAACCAGAGAGCTAACTAACACTGCACATGGTCTAGGACAGTGGTTCTCAACTGGTCTAGCCTCTGGACCCAACATTTTCTTTAGTCATTAACACGTTGAGTGCCAACAACGAGAATTCTCGTTATTTCATGCCAACAGTTCAGTGCCAAGGACGAGAAATCTCGTTATTAATCTTTTTTTTTTATTAGCGATTTCCATTCATTTTTCATCAATCTAGCCTCACGTTACCACTGGGACTCTCTCTGAGCTCGAACAGGGAAAATACCGCCCCCTATCGTCTCCCGGATGATAATGCACCCATTGGAATGGAGTCAATGGAATTGCATGGGGAAAAGAAAATCCGGAATCCACATTTTACTTCTCAGGCATGTAATCCAAGCCGATTGCAGTCTTTGTGGTCCCTCAGAGCAGCGTGGAATATGTGTTTCGAGCACCCAGCGTTGGATCAATAAACGCGATCGATATTTGGAATGGCGATCAGGAATTGGAATAATCTTTTTGGAGAACATCTGATCTGAGGTAAGGAATCTATTTTACCAGTCTTGGGGTAATCAGAGCTTTTTTCACAGATATATCAACATGGGCCCTGTATGTGTGTGTGTGTGTGTTGATCAGGAAATAGATAATAGATTTTTCAGCCCGCTTCTCTAACGTGCATAATAATAATAATAACTTTATTTGTATAGCACTTTTCATACAGAGGTTGCAGTTCAAAGTGCTTCACAACAGTAAAAAATACAGGCATAAGCGAGCATAAAAAGATAGACGGGTAGAATCACAGTGTTTCACATTAGGATCTAGCATCCCAATAGGCTCTCCGCTTACAGTTTTCAGTAACACAAATAGTAAAAATAGTTTAAAATGATTCAGTTTAAAAATAGTCAAAAAATTATAAAATAGAACGGACATAAAAAATACAGGCATGAGCGAGCATAGCAAGATATGGCAAATCACAGTGTTTCACATTAGGATCTAGCATCCTAATAGGCTCTCTATTCAGTAATACTCCTGTAGTTCATGAACAAATAATCAGTGTTTCACATTTGGAAAATGATTCAGTTTAAAAATAGTCATAAATAATCCTGTATGCATCGTTGTTTAGTGTGTATGTGTGTTTATTGTGTTGTGTGTGTGTGTGTGTGGTTGTACTTCAGCTACTACTACTCTACAACTACCACTCCAGGACACAGTTAACCTAGATCTACTCCAGGACACAGTTAACCTAGATCTACAACTACAACGCTACTCTACAACTACCACTCCAGGACACAGTTAACCTAGATCTACTACTACTACAGCTACTACTACTCTACAACTACTACTCCAGGACACAGTTAACCTAGATCTACTACTACTCTACAACTACTACTCCAGGACACAGTTAACCTAGATCTACCAGGACACAGTTAACCTAGATCTACAACTACAACTACAACTACTACTACTCTACTCTACAACTACCACTCCAGGACACAGTTAACCTAGATCTACTACTACTGCATAAGTACACATACTATCGATAATCTAGCGTTTATTTGAAAACGATTCATAAATAGGCCGAAAAATGACAACGTTTTTGTGTATTCCAGTAAAGGGCGATTCCCGTGGAATCTAATTTTTTTCTGAAAATTTCCAAAAACGAGCGTTTTTCAAAATGGTATAAAATGGAAATGTAGGATGAAAAAACAATCCGTTTCGACAATGTTGACTGCAAGCAAGTCATTGATAAGCGACAGGCGTATTAGACACATAGCCATAATTTAAGATATAGTTAATGCGTTCGCAAATGTGCTCGCCCTCTCATTGAATAGAGCGCTGGCACTCGCGCACTAAAAAGTCGCGACCCGAATTTTTTAACCACTATGATTTATTTAAAAAAAAAATTGCTGTAATACGCAATCTTTCATGCACTGTTAAAAACATGAAATAAACACAAAAAGTGCAACAAAAGTGCAACTAGGGCTAAAAACCCAATGAAATAAAATAATAATAAATAATATGCTTCTTAGCAGATTTCTTAGCTTAACATAACATACCGGTACCTAAGTTTGGGGGAACTAATGGGATAACTGGGGTTGCAACAAAAGTGCAACTAGGGCTAAAAACCCAATGAAATTAAATAATAATAATAAATAATTATGCTTCTTAGCAGACTTCTTAGCTTAACACATTGGTCGCCAAAAAACGCTTTCCAGCATTATTGCCCGCCATGTGTTGACCGCCAACATCGCTGTACAGCGTTTTTGAGATCAATATAAAATGTTTTCGCCATGGCATTCGTAATTCATCCACCCACCCCCGGTGCTGCAGCGGGACCCTAAATGGGACTGCAACGGCTCAATACCGCCGCCTGGTGGATGGTCGGGCGAGTTACACTCTCGCCAAAACCGGATGTTGTCATCGGTGCGCCGAGGAAATTCCTCCGGCAGTCACATCTCGCTACGGGACTCCTGACGAACACTATAGTACATTTGGATCGCTGCCATAACGCAATAATCGATATGATTTCGGCGTTTATTGCGCCATACAAACCGGAAATGGATCTAGGCGATCGGCGTCGAATAATTGGGATCTTTCTCCGCCAGTCTCATCGGCCCACGGTAAGAGAACAGTAACGTTATTTTCAACCCGATTGTGCATTTCCTTGTTTGCAAACAGTCTGATCAATATATCCACCCATACTACATAAAGCCGTTACTGATGATCAAGGAATTATAACCCCCCCCCCCCCCCCCCCTTTCCTCCACGCATGATGAAGCATAATGTATACCGATCATATACATTTGAATTTTTAATATAGCATGTATGGGAAAGAAACACCAATCGATAATCTATCATATGCGTCAGGGCCTATAACTACTGTTTTTGGAATTACAGCAGAAAAGCTTAAAAACATACTTATATTCTAGAAGGTATTAACACAACAATGTATGAATGAAAAAGTATAATGTTCCCACATCCTGAACGATAGATAATCGATGTTGAATGGGCCATAGTAATGTCAATATAGCAATACAATTTAAAAAGTTATAGCCCTGCAAAGAAGGTAAACATCTCCATAGGCTTTTAACGGTGGCAGAGAGTGGTATAAGATGGGCACAATGCCCGGCGGTCAATGTGTTAACATAACAGACCTAAGTTTGGGGGAACTAATGGGATAACTGGGGTTGCAACAAAAGTGCAACTAGGGCTAAAAACCCAATGAAATAAAATAATAATAATAATAATAATAATAATAATAATAGTTTGGTCCTGACAAGAGTCTCAAAGTCTGGGGTGATGGTAGACAAAGCAACTCTGAGGTCATGCTCAATGTCCAATCTGTTCCTCTGCTTTGTCTTTAGCTGGACCAGAGCTGAGAAGCCACTTTCACAAAGATAGGTAGTGCAAAAAGAAAATTATATTAAAAAAAGAAAGACATTTTTTTTTTACTTGTAACATCAATGTCCTGTTTTAAGACTGGTCTGTCTGAGAAGGCACCTCACACAAAAAACAGAGGGATGGTCCATGTAACCGTACAAACTGCAGTGTTCCAATATCCTGAGCAGCAGAGAGACTCCCCATAGAGACACTACTAGCCTCATGCAGCCACTTTTTAAGCCTGCACACACAAGACAACACACCTCTCCTGAGGTTTGTTGTGCAGAGTCTCCCCCATCAGCTGCTTCCTTAACAGCCTCAAAGGGCTGCTTATTGACCAAACATTACTTTCAACTAAACTTACTACTTCCTTGCTTCCATCCATCCCCGGAGCAAGAGCAGTAACACAACATGTGGCCAAACCAGCGTCTTTATTCTGGGCAACTACCAGCTTACCACGAGTCATGAGTAACTGTGTTGCCTCAGAGGCAAGTGTACCCTGCTGAAGCGTCATTTGGTCACTCGTCACAACTGTAGGCTGAGCACGGGTGACTTCACAAACTGGTACTACTTCAGGGAGCATTGGAGCCAACACACTAGGTTGCAAAATAGCAGGGTGTTCCACAACCTCAAAACATGGCATAACTCTGCCACCAGCGATGTCATTACCCAATAAAAAGGTGACACCTCTCACTGGTAATGATGGGCGCACGCCCACCTCAAATACTCCCTTTGCCAACCCGCAGGTTAAATGTATCTGATGGAGGGGCACCGACACAAAGCCCATCCCGATCCCCTGCACCCAACCCAACCTTTTTTCCCCCAGGGACCCCCAAACATCTCTGATGAAATTCCTGGACCCCCCTCCTAATAAAATACCATAAAATACTTTTTTTGTCATTTTAATCCTTTTTTTGTCATTTTAATACTTTTTTTGTCATTTTAATAACAAACTGCTTATACACAGGCATATGCATCATAATTAGACCCACTATGCTTCTTTGACTTGTGCCTTCAATCAACAAATCTCATCTTGCACCATATGTATTTCAAAATGTTGGCCAATATTCAAATCCTGTATTCATCCTCTCAAATCAGGCCCTAATGGTGAACGGTTTGCATTTATGTTGAATGAAGTAAGAATCCACTGCAGTAAAAATATCCTCACCTCGAGTGGTGGTAGTAAGGTTGACTGACATGAGAATGTCCTGCTTCAGATCCTCATTTTCGATATATTGCACATAAACGATGAGCACAGCCTCGTCTGCGACAGTTGTAGTTTCATCAAGTTGTATGGCAAATGGACCCTTTCTAAGCTTTTCTGACAGCTGCTGCTCGCAATCACTTGACATCTTATCAATTCGGTCTTTCACTACATTGTTCAAGAGTGGTACTGATTTTAGTTTATCCGCCACCTGTGGGCCGCACAGTTTCTAAACCATTTTGATGCAGGCTGGTTTGATGAGCTGCTCGCCAATATTGTGCGGTTTCTTTGCTTTTGCAATTAAAAGCGAACACTCAAAGGAGGCTTCGGTTGCCTTCTGTAAATAACTGCCACCCCTGCTCCACGCTACTCTAACATCAACGGGCTTGTTCGCCTTGAGAGACTGTTCTTTCCTCTGAAAAAAGTCTGGATCCTTCCCAACGGTTTCTGGGTGCTTAGACGCCTGATGTCTCTTCAGCTTGCTGGGCTTCAGGCTCGAGTTTACCAACTTTTCTCCACAAATCACACACTCAGGTCATTTGTCTGGTCCCTCAGTGAAGCCCATGGTGATGTAATTTTCGCGATTGCTGTAGGTCCAAACTTTTTTTGCAGATGAGCTGCCGTCATCTCCTTTTCGTTTGTCACACATTTTCGCCTCTGGCGGCTGACTGCAGATGAGCCGAGAAAGTTAACTAGCGTGCTAGGCTAGCTACGGAAAGTGATAGTCAACTGATTCGCGTTTTAGCGGCTACCCGGTAGCCTACTGTTAACGTTCAAAAATCATGTCTAGATGTTTATTTATTTATCTTTATTTTTTATTGTAGTGGAGAGACTATTCATGATGATAAAAATATGCTAATTAAATATTTGTCTGAAAGAAAAAAAAAAGAAAAAAAATTAAGACCTCAAATCATCTGTGGTCTGGCGGACCCCCTGCGCCCCCAGGTTGGGAATCACTGCCCTGCACCAACACACTAGAGCCATTCGATGACTCATCACAAAATGGTAACATGTCTGATACAATAAATGACTGTGCTGCGCCAGTATCCCGTAGTATGTGTACTGGACGCTGGTCCAACTCACTGCCACTGACAGAAACCAACCCGTTCGACATAAATGGTTCGTAACTGGGCCCTGGTATGTCACACATCTTCTCAGAGACCACTGACATTGGAGCTAACACTGTCTGAACTAAACCAACCTCTTTAGGTCGTCCATTTGGCTGAGACTGCTCCTTGCGTCTCAAAATACAACAGTCCTTTATAATGTGGCCCACCTGATGACAATAAAAACACTCTACTGAGTAGGGCTGGGCGATATGGCCTCTAAATGATATCGTGGTATATTTAGGCTATATCACGATACACGATATATATCGCAATATTTTTACATTTCCTCTAAAGCACTTAAAAATGGCCATTACATTTGAAAATAACATAAATGAAATTGCACTCTTTGTCCATGCCACTAGACATTTTAAAATAACATAAATGAAAGTGTACTCTTTGTCCATACCAGTAGGCATTTTAAAATAACATAAATGAAATTGCACTCTTTGTCCATGCCACTAGACATTTTAAATGAAAGTACACTTTTTGTGCATAATGTCAAACGGGTCTGGTCAAAAACGGTAAACAAAAAATTGCTGCATTTTGTGCATGGGTGTGTCCTGTGTGTTTGTGACAACCAGTCAGTACCAACAGGTATCTAGAGGTTTTGTGCCAAAAACACAAGCCTATCAACTAGGGATGCACCGAATGGGAAATTCTTGGCCGAAACCGATACCGAAAATAGGAAACAGTTGGCCAAAAACCAAATGCCGAAAGGCCGAAAATGATTAATATGAATATATTGTGGAAGTGCATCAATGAGACGAGCAGACGGAGTATCGAGTCTCTGAACTTTACTTCCAAACAAATCCAACAGAACCAAGGTACAGCCACACCCTTAAGTCAACTCCCTCCTGTCACTCAATCAGTGTCCATTCTGAAGTGAGACACCTCCATCTAGTGTCCACCACACAGGCCCCCCCCGAACATTCAGAATTGACATTCAGTGCAACACCAAACAAACGGAACTGAACACAACAAACCCCCAAAAACAGTGCACCCAGTGTCTTCAGTCTCTTTTAGGAGGTCTGACCACGTGGCCATAACGACTGTATTTAACAGTCACAGGGAACGTGGAAGGGGTAAGGGTAGGGGCAGGGGGCCGTCCCCGCCGCCGCCGAGGCTTTGTCGGTGGAAAGGTAGGGGTAACAACGGCCGGAGGGCATGGGACAGGGGAAAACTTGGGTGGCCGGCCCCGGCGCCGGGGCTGAGCCAGCTCCACCGGCCCATTTGGGACCACATGAGCAGGCTTAAGACGATCGACTGAGATCTGCTCCTTATTCCCCCCCAATCCCATGTCCACCACAAAGTACTTGGGGCCCGGCTCGAGGACGCGGAAGGGCCCGTCATAGGGAGCCTGCAGTGGAGAGCGGTGGGCATCATGACGGATGAACACTAGGGGTGCACCGATATATCGGTCTGGTATCGGTATCGGCCGATAAGTGCCTTGTTGACTGCTATCGGCCTATCGGCCGATAAGCTCAAATGTGCCGATAGCAGTCGCCGATAAATACCCATCAATTTGTGTAGCGTCAAAAGGCAAAAAAAAAAAATGCACTCGCGCGATCTACCTGCACAACGCCCGCCGTCCCCCCCACACACACACAATCTACTGCATCAAAGTAACTATTTATGATTAACAAGGCATTCGTTTTGTGGCATTAGCGTTATATAGTTAGTGTTACACGGACAATAACATCAGCATATTATTATTACCCATAGCAGCAAGGCATTACTCCGAGTCCGTTCATTAGCTCGGTTCCATTCCGTTGCTCATTCCGTACCCAACTACACATTCTGCAATCTGTTAATAAAGTTTTCAACCAGACAAATGTATAGAAAGGCTTTGTTTTATTATAACATTTGTTGCAGTAAAATCATTATGTCTCATTTGGTCATGCGTGGAGCGCCGGTCGGCGGGCCGAGCAGCTAACGTAGCTACGTTATTAGCTATTAGATGCAAGACTAACGTTACTGGTGAAAATGTGATTTGCGTTGGAATACTCCTTTGTCAACTTGCTGTACTTTGCTTGCAGGTCTGCAGTCATTATTGCTGCATTATGAATAGCCGCAACTTTAGCCAAGGTAACGTTATGGCTAAACCTTTAACAATAGTTAACGCTAGCTTTCGGTTAGCTGTTCAATGCTATTAATAACAACTCCCCGTCAACACCCTCTCTCGGGAAGATGGCATTTAAGAAAGTATCTGCTGTTAAAATGAAGTGTTACACGTTCAATAACAAGCATATTATTTACCCGAAGATAGCAGTAAACAAGGCATTACTCCGTTAGTACGTTCATAGCTCGGTTCCATTCCGTTGCTCATTCCGTACCCAACTACACATTCTGCAATCTGTTAATAAAGTTTTCAACCAGACAAATGTATAGAAAGGCTTTGTTTTATTATAACATTTGTTGCAGTAAAATCATTATGTCTCATTTGGTCATGCGTGGAGCGCCGGTAGCTACGTTAAGTGTGTTCTGCTCTCGCAAACAGAACATGCCCGGAAGTAGAAAAATTTATAAACGCTTGCCGATTGGTGGTAAGGACAGCAGGAGGTGGGTGCTAGCGGTCACCGGTGTGGCGTAATTGGCCGAATCGACTGTCAATCAAAATGGTTCCATTGCATTGGTTGAAAGCTCTGGTTGAGAGAATAGTATCCTGCTGCAGGCCGCAAGAATGGTTCCATTGCATTGGTTGAAAGCTCTGGTTGAGAAAATAGTATCCCTCTGCAGGCCGCAAGACGATACTGGGAGAGAGATAGTGATACCATAAACATATTTCTTGATGTTTCCTTTTTTTAAGTAAGTAAAGAGGCCTACAAATACAAACATACACATACAAATATACAGTAGTTTCATTAAAAAAAAATAAAAAAAAATAAAAGAAAAATATTTTTTTTTACAAATACTTATATACAAATATACAAATATCGGTATCGGCCGATAGTGTTAGTTGAACAATCGGTATCGGTATCGGCGGCCAATTTTCATATCGGTGCATCCCTAATGAACACATACCTCGCAGTCATCAGGTCCTTAGGAATGTAGGACTGGGGAAGGCAGTGATGTGTGGGAACTGGGGCAAACACCCTCGCTGCGTCCTGGAAGGCAGATCGGTGAGCTGTAGTGGACCAAGGGGCAGAGGAACCAGGAAGGAACTCCCCTGGGACCCTCAGCGGTTGACCAAAAACCAATTTGGCTGAAGAGGCCTGCAGGTCTTCTTTAGGGGCAGTACGCAGGCCCAACATGACTCACGGAAGACGGTCGACCCAGTTGCCCCTGTGAGCGTGGCCCGGAGAGCGGCCTTCATGGATCTGTGAAAACGCTCACACATGCCGTTGGCCTTTGGGTTGTATGCTGTGGTACGATGGAGTTTCACCCCAAGTCTCTCAGCCACGGTGCTCCACAGCTCAGAAGTGAACTGGGATCCCCTGTTCGAAGTCAGGTCCAATGGCGTGCCAAACCGAGTGACCCAGCCGAAGATAAACGCCCGAGCCACCTCCGCAGCCGTTGTTGATGACAGGGGAACAACCTCCGGCCACCATAGTGAGGAGGTGTGTGAAACCCTGAGACGGGGGAAGTGGGCCCACCAGGTCCACGTGGACATGGTCAAACCGCCTCTCTGGAATGAGAAACGGCTCCAGGGGGGCCTTAGTGTGACGATGTACCTTGGCACGCTGGCACGCCACACAAGAGGCCGCCCATACTTTGACGTCCTTCCTAAGGCCCGGCCAGACGAACTTGGCCGCTACCAGCTTGACCGACGCCTTTACCCCAGGGTGTGAAAGGGCATGAATGGTGTCAAATACCCGGTGGCGTCAGTTGGAACCATGGGGCGGGGCTGGCCAGTGGAGACGTCACAGAGGAGCGTGGCGCCGCTGTCGTGAAACACCACATCCTCAAGTCGAAGTCCTGTCACAGCCGTCCTGAACGCCTGAAGGTCTGAGTCGGTGAGCTGGTCAGCAGCCATGGCAACATAGTCGATGCCCAGGTGCACAGGACTGACACGCGCCCGGGAGAGGCAGTCCGCCACCTGGTTGTCTTTACCGGCTACATGCTGGATGTCGGTAGTGAACTCCGATATGGCGGAAAGTTGGCGCTGCTGCCGCCCCGACCATGGCTCCGTGGTCTTGGCCATGGCAAACGTTAGGGGCTTGTGGTCGACAAAAACTGTGAACTTGCGGCTCTCCAGCAAGAACCTGAAGTGACGTATGGCGAGGAAGAGGGCCAGGAGCTCCCTGTCGAATGTACTATACTTCCTCTCGTTGTCGCGCAGCTTCCTACTGAAGAAGGCCAGAGGCTGCCAGGCGCCAGCCACCCACTGCTCGCACACCGCACCTACTGCATAATCTGAGGCATCGGTGGTGAGGGCTATAGGAGCAGCAGGAGATGGGTGTGCCAGCATGGCAGCGTTGGCAAGGGCAGCCTTAGAGCCCTCAAATGCCTGGACCCGCTCCGGGGACCAGCCCACGTCATCGTTGGCTCTCTTCCCCTTCAACGCCTCGTACAGAGGTCTCATCAGGTGAGCCGCATGGGCTATAAACCTATTGTAAAAATTAACCATCCCCAGGAACTCCTGGAGAGGTTTGATGGTGAGGGGGCGGGGGAAAGCAGCAATTGCCTCCACCTTGGCGGGTAGAGGAACAGCCCCCTGGGAAGAGACATGGTGGCCCAGGAAATCCATGGCCGGCAGGCCAAACTGACATTTGGCCGGGTCCACGATCAGCCCATGCTCGTTGAGCCGCTCGAACAGTTGACGGAGATGTCCCCGATGCTCCTCCACCGATGCACTGGCTACCAGGATGTCGTCCAGATAAATAAACAAAAATTATAGGCCTCGCAGCACAGAGTCCATCAGCCGCTGGAATGTTTGCGCTGCCCCTTTAAGGCCGAATGGCATGCGCAGGAATTCAAACAGTCCAAACGGGGTGATAATGGCAGTCTTGGGCACGTCGAGCGGATGGACCGGTACCTGGTGGTAGCCACGCACCAAATCTATTTTAGAAAAAATGGTGGCGCCCGCCAGGTGGGCAGAGAAATCCTGGATATGTGGCACTGGGTACCGGTCATGAGTGGTGATGTTATTTAGGCGACGGAAATCACCACACGGACGCCACTTCCCGTCCGCCTTGGGGACCAGGTGTAGTGGGGAGGCCCAAGGACTGTTGGACTGGCGCACAATGCCGAGCCGTTCCATTGTGGCAAACTCCTCCCTGGCTATTGCCAGTTTAGCAGCATCCAGGTGGCGCGCCCGTGCATAAACTGGCGGGCCCACCGTTGGGATGTAATGTTCCACCCCATGCTTGGCGACAGAGGCAGAGAAAGTGGGGACAGTCAGAGCAGGAAACTCAGCGAGGAGGCGCTGGTACATATCGCCTGTGGCGAGCATATTGGCCAGGGCAGGCGGCCCCGGCCCCCCCAGTGTGCAGGGGTATGTGTCAAAGGACACAGAGCCAATCAGCCTATGGTTCGCAACGTCCACTAACAGTCTGTGAGCACACAAAAAATCTGCGCCCAGTATAGGCACCGACACTGAAGCAATAATAAATTCCCAGCTAAACTGCTGTCCATGTAAACACATAGTCACGTACCTGGTACCAAACGTACGGATGGAAGTCCCATTAGCCGTGTCCAGGGGTGGTCCATGTCCGTTTCCCAAGGCGTCCGTGGCCGACGCAGGCAGGATGCTCCTCTGGTCGCCAGAATCCACCAACAGACGCCTTCCAGACAACGTGTCCTCAATAAACAACAGCTCGTTGATATTGACGCCAGCGCTCATAGCCGCTAACGAGCGCCGGCTCTCGCGTTTCCCTGGTTACCAAAGGTGCATGGTGGAACACAGCTCTTCGCTTTGTTGCCAAAACGGCGATGATAATAACAAAGCCCTCTATCATCCCTCTGTGTCTGATCCCCCACCCGATCAGCCACCCGATCAGACACAGCAGCCACACAGTACTGACGGGAGGCCAGTAGTATTCTGTCCGCCTCCTCTGCCAACCCCCGGTAATCCTTGGTGCGCACGAGAGGCGAGCTGGCCAGAGCCGTGCGCACCGGAGTCGGGAGTTGACGCAGGAACAGCTGCACAAAAATAAATGTAGCGTCACCTGAACCAAGCAGTGCTAGCATGTTCTCCATCAGTTCTGTTGGTTTACTGTCCCCCAATCCGTTGAGGGACAATAGGCGCTCTGCGCGCTCTGCATCTGACAGCTGGAAAATGCGCAACAGCTGTTCTCTGAGCGCGTCGTATTTGCCGGCTGCTGGCGGCTCTCTCAGGCATCCCATCAGCCGGCGTGTAGTGGATGAATCCAATGCCGCGACAACATGATAATATTTCGTCTCATCCGACGTTATTCCGCGGAGGTGAAATTGTGCCTCGATGTGCTGAAACCACGGGGCCGGGTCATGCTGCCAAAACTCTGGCAACTTGACTGTAGCTGCATACACTGCGGGAACCACAGCCGGTGGATTCTCGTTATTGCTCATATTTCACACGTTTAGGGTCACCACTGTGGAAGTGCATCAATGAGACGAGCAGACGGAGTATCGAGTCTCTGAACTTTACTTCCAAACAAATCCAACAGAACCAAGGTACAGCCACACCCTTAAGTCAACTCCCTCCTGTCACTCAATCAGTGTCCATTCTGAAGTGAGACACCTCCATCTAGTGTCCACCACAATATAATGTTATTCTTTTCTTTTTTTTGGCTACCTGATTATGGCAAAAGACATGATTATGGCAAAACTTAACTTAAATAATATTAATAATCACTATTATGGGCCCATAAAACATGTATTCAGCACTTTTGAATGCATACATTAATTCCAGACTGACTGCTGAAAGATTGTACAATTTAAACATTTTCTCTTTGCATACAACAAAATGTACATTAAAGTCAAGTGCATTTTCTTTTCTCTGTAGGATAACTACAACAAGTGCATTCATAACAAAGCCAAGGTGCTTTAAAACTGCATAAAGATCTGCATAAAGACACACACACAAGAGGTGTTGATGTACTTGATGTTTGTTTGTTGTGTTGCATATTTGAAATAAACTTCAATCAAATCAAACCCCCCCTCTTAAAAACAAAAACCTGTGTTTAACCTAGCCATCTATAAAACATCATGCTAAAACTGTGAAACAAATGTCCTACTTGCCTAAAGAAAGAAATACATAGCAAACATGACTCAGTTATGCAATAGTGCTGCTGCTTTTTATTTTGTTAATCTTTTAGTTAATAAGACTAAAATATGACTACAACCATTTGACGACGGCTTCCTGTCCTCGCATTTCCATTTCCGGTTTAACGTTAAATTTTCAACAACAGATTGCTGCTAATTAAAGACTTCATGGAAACGGAGTAACGTTAACGGTATGTTGCGTTCATACGTGTAGTGTAGTATGAACTCGACATAGCGTTAACATTACTCCGTTTCAAGTGTTGCTGCCACCGTTGCGTCGCAGATGGATGGTACACTGTTAGCTCCGTAGCTAATCCGCTCCTAGAGACTATCAGTATCAACGGCATCTGGCTTGAGGGCTGCCCGGTGGCATGTAACTATGTTCCCACAGGTACTAAATAATCGTTCCGATGGGGAACTGGTGGCGGGCCGTTTCAGAATAAATAAAATAAATAACTCGCTAAACTCTTCTTTCACGCTATCGTATCCTCTTTCCCGTCTCCTCCAAACAACATGTGCACTGACTTGGCACCGCCTCTCTGTGTGTGTGTGTGACGTAGATGGGCGGGCCGCGGGTGTGTGAGAGAGAGGAAAGCAGGAGTCTGCACGCTGCAGCGCTTCTTGAGGAAAGCACTGCGAGTGTCCTCTCGGCCGCGCCGCCATATAAACTGACGCGACAACATATACTCGATGTTCGCGATATAGTACAGTACTACATTTCATGTAGAACAATCCGCGATACATCGAGTATACTCGATATATCGCCCACCCCTACTACTGAGCGGGGCGGACTAGTCTGCCCAACATAGTCACTGCGGTGGATCTGCGGCGGACTAATGTGTGATCTAGCTGGAGTGTGAGCAGAGGGATAAAAAGTCCTACCCTCATGACGTAGTGTACCAAAAGTTTGCCTATGGGTCAGCACAAACTCGTCAGCGAGCACCGCAGCCTGAGCCAACGTACCAACTTTTTGCTCACTCAGATACGTAGCCAAACGGTCAGACAGACTACACTTAAATTCCTCAAGCTACATTAATTCAGACACGTCACTTGCCTTACACCACCGAAAAAATTTAGACTCCTTCTCACGAGCAAACTCCACAAAAGTCCTGCCAGGCAACTTTTTGTGAGCTCGAAATTTTTGTCTGTCTGCCTCTGGCACTAGCTCATAGGCTCTAAGTACAGCCGTCTTGATTGAGTCATAAGACAAGCTATCACTTAGAGGGAGGCAGACAAAATCTCCTGGGCTTTCCCAGTCAGTTTACACTGGAGCAAAAGAGCCCAGACCTCTTTAGGCCATTTCAAAGAGGTAGCAACTCGCTCAAAAGCATTAAAATAGGAGTCTACCTCCGCCTCACGAAATTGAGGTACAAGAGATATACGTCTACTCGCATCGAAAGCTCCCACAGCCGTGGAAGAAGAATGAGCAGCTTCAAGCTCGAGTTGCTTCATTTTAACCTCTGTTTCCATACAGCAGTTGTCCCTCTCAGCCTCCATCTCCAGCTCCATTTTTCTAATAGCCAACCTGTGACTATATTCCCTCTCCTCCTTCCTCTCCTCAAATTGCAACCGTGCTCAACTTAATTTAAGACTGGCCTCCGCAGTACTTCCACTAGGGAAGGGTGAAGTACGTCTGGGCATTGGAGATGGGGGAGGCTTATCCTCTACCTCGTCTGTAAGTGGTTCCACCATCTCAGCTACTCCTTCCTCCTGCTCCTCGTCTGAGCCAGAATGAGAAGGAATAGCAGACGCACCTTCACCTGCACCGAGTACCTTCTTATACACCAGTAGCCGTACTACCTCCTCCACAATCATCAAATTTGCTGATGACACAGTAGTGGTGGGCCTGATCTCTGCCAACGACGAGAGGGCCCACCTGGAAGAGGTAGAGAATCTGTCACAGTGGTGTCAGGAGAACTGCCTCTCCCTGAATGTCAGCAAAACAAAAGAGATGATTGTGGACTTCAGGAGGTCGGGGGTCAAGGACTACAGCCCCCTCAGCATCGACGGGGCACCGGTTGAGAGGGTGAACAGTTTCAAGTACCTCGGAGCCCACATATCCGAGGACTTGACATGGACCACACACATTGACAGTGTTGTGAAGAAGGCACGACAACGCCTCTACTTCCTCAGGCGCCTAAGGAAGTTCCAAGTCAGTCAGAAGATCCTTAAGAACTTCTACTCATGTACATTAGAGAGCATCCTGACTGGCAACATCACCTCCTGGTTTGGGAATAGCACTGCACAAGACCGTAGCAGACTACAAAGAGTGACACGTTCAGCCGAACGCACAATTGGAGGGGGGCTTCCCACCCTCCAGAACATTTACAACAAGCAGTGCAGGGGTAAGGCTAAGAGAATCATCAAGGACTCCAGCCACCCGAACAACTGCCTCTTTGAACTGCTGCGGTCAGGCAAGCGATACCAGAGTCTCAAGGCGAGCACAGAAAGACTCAGAAGAAGCTTCTATCCCCAGGCCATCAGGCTGCTCAACGAACAATAAACACTATGCAACAACCATCAAATGCACACAGCACACACACCCACACGCACACACTCACTTTAAACAAACAACACACTGCAGCACCCACTCTCCACACTTTAGATCACCTAAACACACTTTATATTTATTGGTAAAGGATTTGCACTACAACTCGTACACCTTACTGTAAATTGTATCTAAATTGTACCTCATCCCATTTCTGCTTTGCACTATATAGTATTGTATATTAGTACATTGCATAGTATATTGTATATTGTATGGTAACTCAGTTACTTCTATTCTGCATCGAACATTGTACATATGTCTATACTGAACACTGTGACCTCTATTTTTACTTCTATTTTACATGCTATACTATTTTATTTCATACTTATCTTGTCTAGCACAGTCTCTGGAGCGTAACAGTAAGAAGCATTTTGTATAAAGTATTCTGTACTTCTGTATGACAACTATTAAAGAAACTTGAAACTCAGGTCAGCCTTTGCCAGACTCTTTGCAAGGCTGACCTGAAAAATGTGAGGCGATGGCACACAGATCCTCCTTCCTACGCTCAACCGAGGGATCATCTAAAAACTCCTCCACACTAAAAGTTGCCATTATCAAAGAGAAACCAGCGCAAACATACCTAAACCAATTCTCACCAAACACCAGCCTACCTAACGTGCCCACTGCACACCAACACCAAATGTCTGTTGCCTAATTACAAGCCCCCATTTATGTTATGCACCCCAGTAAGGGGACGCAACACAAGGCCACAGACAGGGTAGGTGAGGGTGCAGTGACACAAAACCACAGAAACAATTTGCAAAATAATAGTATTATATTATTTTTATAACAAACATTATTACGGTCACCATTGTGACCAGTGGGATTAATCAACACATTTTATTATTTATTTTTCTATTTCATTGAACATTGCACATGTTAACACTTTAAGGACCAGCCACGAGTTTATACGTGTTACGGTGCCATGCGTTGTGGACCAGAGCCACAAGTTAACTCGTGGCGAGTTGTTATTGTTTTATTCCATATTAATAACGCTATTAAGGTCCCCGATCGACTTGCAGGACCTACCCACATATTTGATTTTCGAAACATGCAATACCGGCCATATCCGCTTAGGGGCGCCATCGCTCCACTGCAGTATCATTGAGGGCGATTGAAAAAAATAAATGTTTACTGTCTGTGGGCGTTTCCTATGAGCCTCGATCCCAGCCGAACTCCATCTTTGATCCCGTTACCGAACGCAGATTTCAGCCTGGAATAATGGGATTTATGATCAGCCAATGGACATATCGATCTACCAGATTCCGATGATTAATGACGAAATGCTGCCGGCGATCACATGGGCTGACGGTAGGATACTATTCCCCCAAATTACAGCTGGATTGGACATTGTTTTAAAACGCAACGTGATCGATCTGTGAAAATGGCTACTTGAACGCACACTGTATTGCTAATCAATAATAGTAATCGGCGTCCCCCGCCGCCCCCATTTCATCCATAGATGCTCTGTAATAGTCCGGATGCTACGCAGTTTGTTTTATTTCATTCGTATATATACAGCAGAAATGGCGTTTGTTATAACGTGACTAGCCTTTAGCCTATTATCTAGCTCCCCAGAAAAAAGACGAGGCGAAAACTGCGATGAACCTTATATTCACGGCGCTATAAAATGACAACCAATCGATGGATATTTATTTTCTTTAAGCCATTATGAAGGCACGGTTTATGCACTCAAGTGACAATGAGAATGGACAGATAGCAATATTATAAAGTATATATATAGCTGTTAGAAAGTACATCGGTTTGTTGACAAAGCGTTGTCCTCCAGCCATATATTACACTGCAAGCCGTGGTCGTCAATAAGCAATTTTTTTTACTCAAAATGTGAGTATTACCAAGTCAACTTGTGTTCTTAAAACAATGACAATAAACATAGTTTTATTAGGTTGAAATAATGTGGTTGTGTACTTATTTTTCTGTTAATTTATTATGGATTGAAAACTGAAAACCTTAATGCACAGTAACTGAACTCAATATTTTTAAGTTTTGGTAACTTATTATTATTTATTTTTTTACAGTGTAGTCTTGCGATCAATCAAAACTTATTTACACGATATACCTCACATTCACCCTCCATTCACATCCTGGTGTTCTCCATTAGGCCTGTAGGTGGAGCTATGACAGCACACGTACAGTACACACACCGATGGTGTGTGATGTGTCCAAAAATGAATGGGCAAATGTGAGTGAAATGGTCGCACTGTATGCAGCTGTTTGTCTGCATTGCATTCCCCCCCCCCCCCCCCCAACTCAGATTTAGGGTTGATACAACCATCATAATACTATTGTTAATAATGACTAACAATAATGATGTAATAATGTAAAAATTATCATTAAAAAGACCTGATTATGAGAAAAAAATATTACGATGCATGGAATATTGTTGAGGCACACTAGTTATAACGATATTTCAAACAGCCACTCCATGTCAAAAAGGTTGCTGACCCCTGCTCTAGTGTCTAGTCGATTTTGTGTTTTGAGCACAAAGTTCATCATAGATCTAGCCTCTTCATTTTGCTCTCAAAGTGCACCAGATTGATGCATTTAACCGAGGTTCACACCACCACAGTCTCACTAAATCCTGTGGGAAACACTGAGGATTCAAATTTTTTTACGGCTGTGGATAGGGCGTTCCACATTGTTGTGGCATAATTGCGAAACGTGTTTAGTCCCTTGTTTGTATGATAACAAGCCTTTTAGTTCATGGTTCAAAGTAATGGGAAAAGGGTGCTAGCTCGCCATCAATCAGAAGCTAGCCACAAGACTTGCATTCACGCTCTCCAGCACACAGCCTCCCTGCCTGGCACAATAACCACAACAGTAGGGTCTATAGTCACAGTCAGGACAGTAGGCTCTACAAGTAGGCTCCCTTAAAACCCTAACGCTTTAAAAAATAAAATACAGTGGAGGTTAAAATAAGAATATGACTTGGCCTGAAAAAAAGTTCAGTCAGGAGATATTTTTTAGCTTTAATCCCTGGGAACACAAAATATACTGGTTCACTAAACAACAAAGAGCGCAAAGACCCAGAGCTCTGCCACCAGCTCTCACACAAAAGACTCCAAAAAGCCACAGCTCTACAAAACACTAAAGATATTTCCTAAACTAACAACGCAAGTACCAGAGCCTTCACCAGCTCTACCAAAACGTACCCTAAGAGCCTCAGCTCTATTACCAGAAGACACAAAGGGAGTTACCACCAAAGACACCAAGAGCTCTGATGATGAATCCCACTCATTCTTAAACTCAAAAGCGTGTTCGCGCTAAATTAATTTGCATACCGACACGCCCACCATATCCTTATAGGGCGAATGAGGCGTGTGTAAAACAGCCGTGGTTCGGCATTTGATCCCGGTCTGATATATTCAACAGGAAGCGATTTGCGACTGATCTCAAAATGACACACACACACACGTCTCACGACTTGCGAATCAGTGCATGTGTGTGTGTTCCTGTGCTCGTGTGTGTGTGTGTTAATCTGATGACAAATAAAGACTTATACTTGTACTTATACGTATACGTACTGTATAGTGCGAAATAAATCGTTCCAGCAAAGTAGGCTTTGTCAACACTGAACGACTGGCTGCTCGCTTGTCAAGAACCAATCGTGCAGTATACTGATATATATATGCCGCTGATCCTATGCTCTCTCCTTTCAGAGAGAGATGACCGGTGACAGATCCGGTATTTCCGAACATGGGTTCGGAAATACCGGATTTGTCACCTGTCATCTCCTCTGAAATGTCTCTGTGGCTAAAACGAGTGCGCTCAGAACTTTAGGTGTGGAGCAGAGGAGAGGAGAGGTTGTAAATATGCGTTCTATATACACCAACCAGTTCACTCCCCTGGACAGCTCAGTCAAGGCCTTCAAGTACGCAGACGACACCACCATCCTGGGCCTCATCTCCAACAACGACGACTTTGAGGACTTCAAAAAAAACACCCATACTCCCAATAACCATCGCAGACCAACCCATAACCCTAACTGATTCATTCAAGTTCCTCGGCACCCACATCAGCAATACACTCAAATGGGACATTAACACCACTGCCATCATCAAAAAGGCCCAGCAGCGCCTGTACTTCCTCAGACAACTGAGGAAGTACAGAGTCCAACAACACCTGCTGGTCCAATTTTACACTGCCATAATTCAAAGTATCCTCACCTCATCGATCACAGTCTGGTACGGTTCCACTGATAAACACACCAAACACAAACTCCAACGCATCACCAAGACAGCCTCCAAAATAATTGGCTGCCCCCTCCCCTCTCTGGACTCCATCTACACCTCACGCACAGTCACCCGATCTGTTAAAATAGTCAACGACTACCAGCACACCACTTATTCCAGCGCATGCCCTCAGGTCGCTACAGGTCCATTCTAACCAGACACACACGCTTCACAAACAGTTTTTTCCCCACAGCAGTCCGAACACTGAACACCCTGGCCCGCCCCCCTTTGCACAGACGGGCAAGCATCTGTCACTGACTGACACTGTTACCGTGACTGTCCTATATGTATTTATGTATATATGTTTTTGACGTTTTTGATGTTTGATGTCTGTTTCATGTTTGATGTAACCAGTGCTCAACATCTGTACCGAAAACAATTACCACCAACCATCGTTGTGTGGCATTAAAGTATCTTGTATCTTGTATGCGTACGGCCTGGGCAGCCAGCATCTAACTGTTCTAACAGCAATATATAATCCATTTCAGAAGCAGAACGCATGCAATAAGTTATAATAATAATAATGATAATAATTATTGAAAAGTTCTGGGTTTATAAAGTCGTATTTGGGGGTACTGTATTTGGGGGCAATTGACCAATGGTTTGCTTTCAACCCATGAACTCCTTCCTCTCATTTTATATATATATTTTTATTTTATCTACTAAAACTGTATTGTATTATATTGTTTGTTTTGTAAAGTGTCTTTGAGAATTAGGAAAAGCGCTATATAAATCTTATTTATTATTATTATTATGAATGGTAGGCTTTTTTAAATGTTTCTCATCTGGGTAAGAGTTTCTTATCTGGGTAAGAGTGCTCTCGACCACTCTTAGAATTTGGTCCTGCCTGAGAGAAGAGCAACAATAAGAAAACATTGCTGAATCCCAGGTAAGAACAAAATAAGAGGAAATGCTAGTTAAGAACGAAATCTGTTCTTATATCGCTTCATGAATGAGTGGTTACCAATGGTTACAGGCAGCCATGTCGGAAGAGAGACGACTACTACGCAGACATTACTTGCAAGGCCTCTGTTTGTGAAAAGGAGAAGTGTTGTGTCATGAATGAGTCTGTCGGCCTTGATGTGACGTTGTGGTCGTCCTCCGCTGCAGCTGAAGGGCGAGTCGGAGCAGTCTGCCCAGCAGCAGAGCCGGCTGAACGAGGTCATCCGGGCCGTCACTCAGGTAGGGGGAATCACCGGCTCACTTAGCCCCTTAACACATCCTGCGCCAAAAACGTTGTACAACGTGTTTCAAGGTCATGCTAATTCTGCCATTCCACGGCGTACGACGTTATTGAGATCATATTTAATTTTTTCGCCATGGTATTCAGAATGCCCTCACCCAGCCTCGGCTGATACAGTGGGAGCCTGCACAACTCTGCAACGCTTCAATACTTCCGCCTGGTGGATGATCGGCGAGTTACAACCGGAAATGGAACGAGTCGATCTCGGTGCATCTGGCAAATGCGTCCGGCACTCACATATTGTTGCGGGACTCTAGACACACGTCCGTGTGTAGCGATCGCTGCCATAACGCAATAATCGATATGATTTGGGCGTTTATTATGATTATACAAACCGGAAATGGATCTAGGAGACTCCGTCAAATAAGTGGGATCTTTTTCCTCCAGTCTCATCGGCGAACGGTAAGAGGACGCTGACGTCATTTTCAGCGTGTTTGTTTATTATTATTAATGCAAACCGCTCTGATCAATATATCACCCATACTACATAAAGCATTTACTGACGATCACGGAATTATAAACGACCCCCCCCCTCCCCCCGTTCATCCGCGCATGATAAGTCATAACGTTTAGGATCATGTACAGTTGACATTTTTTATATAGCGTGTATCGCCAACAAACGGCAGTTGATAATCTATATATGCGTTTATGCCTATAACTCACGTTCTAGGAATTACTGCAGAAAACGATAAAAACATATTTATATTCTAGAGTCTAGACGGTATTTTCGTATGAATCTATGAATGAAAAAGTATAACGTTCCTACATCCTGAACGATAGATAATCGATGTTGAATGGGCCATAGTAATGTCAATTTAGCAATACAATTAAAAAAGTTATAGCCCTGCAAAGAAGGTGAACATCTCCATAGGCTTAGAGTGGTGGCAGTGATCATACATTGATGGATATAAGCGTGGCAGTTAATGTGTTAAGCTTACCCCACATTTTGTCAGTCCAAGGATAAAAACAATACACAGAAAATGAGTTTTTTTAGAAATGTTTTTGTAATGGGTGTACCGCAATAATTCAGCGCGATTATCCAAAATGGCCATCCACTTCAATTCATTCAGACGTGCGAGTCGGGACAAAGGACTGCACGTTAGCCTAGCTTAGCACAATGAATGGAAGCGGACAGTGTCGGTTAGCCTTCGGGAGAGGTGTTAGTTGGACAATGCCTAGGCTAACCGGCACTGTCCGCTTCCATTCATTGTGCTAAGCTAGGCTACCGTGTAGCCAGATAGCTTTCTAGTGAACGCACAAAGAGAGGAAACTGGTCTCTATCTTCTTGTCTCTCTCTGGAGAAGACGGTAAGCTCATTTCCCTAAATGTTGGCGTGTTCCTTTTTAAGTTCCAAAGGGAAAGCAGACACAGAGGTAAATGTAGATCTGCTATCTTATTAATGAGGAGCACCTAATGTCTACTTGCCCATCAATTAGCATTTTACTTATTTGTGTCTTCCACTTTCTCCATCTCCTGTAGATCATAACGCTCTCAGGAGCCATCGGGCTGCAGTCCAACAGCGCCTGTCTGCTGGGTCACCTGCACCTGGCCCTCATGTCCACCAGCCACAGCCACACGGCAGGTGAGTCACCTGCACCTGGCCCTCATGTCCACCAGCCACACGGCAGGTGAGTCACCTGCACCTGGCCCTCATGTCCACCAGCCACAGCCACACGGCAGGTGAGTCACCTGCACCTGGCCCTCATGTCCACCAGCCACACGGCAGGTGAGTCACCTGCACCTGGCCCTCATGTCCACCAGCCACACGGCAGGTGAGTCACCTGCACCTGGCCCTCATGTCCACCAGCCACACGGCAGGTGAGTCACCTGCACCTGGCCCTCATGTCCACCAGCCACACGGCAGGTGAGTCACATGCACCTGGCCCTCATGTCCACCAGCCACACGGCAGGTGAGTCACCTGCACCTGGCCCTCATGTCCACCAGCCACAGCCACACGGCAGGTGAGTCACCTGCACCTGGCCCTCATGTCCACCAGCCACACGGCAGGTGAGTCACCTGCACCTGGCCCTCATGTCCACCAGCCACAGCCACACGGCAGGTGAGTCACCTGCACCTGGCCCTCATGTCCACCAGCCACACGGCAGGTGAGTCACCTGCACCTGGCCCTCATGTCCACCAGCCACAGCCACACGGCAGGTGAGTCACCTGCACCTGGCCCTCATGTCCACCAGCCACAGCCACACGGCAGGTGAGTCACATGCACCTGGCCATTATTATTATTATTATTATTATTACAGCTGCACCTGGCCAGCAGTCACAGTCACACAGCTGCACCTGGCCAGCAGTCACAGGTGATCGCCGCTTGATCTATTTCACCATGTTTGACGCGTCGAGATTTGTTACGATAACGAAGCTAGTTGCCCTGTTTCACTGTGTTTCACTGTGTGTTACTGCGTGAAGGTTCTAGCGGTCATTGAAAACAACTAGAGCTGTTTTCAAATGAACTTATCTTCTTTAGCCTCCAGCCTCCAGGACTCCTGGCCTCTCTGGGGCGTATCTGGCTAGAGGGGGACCTTGTATTTTATTGACCAATAATTGACCAATCAATTCACTCTCCCTGTCTCTCTACATGTCTCCTCTCCTCTCCTTGTCTCCCTACACTCCTCCTCTCCTCTCCCTGTCTCCCTACACTCCTCCTCTCCTCTCCCTGTCTCCCTACACTCCTCCTCTCCTCTCCCTGTCTCCCTACACTCCTCCTCCTCTCCCTGTCTCCCTACACTCCTCCTCTCCTCTCCCTGTCTCCCTACACTCCTCCTCTCCCTGTCTCCCTACACTCCTCCTCTCCCTGTCTCCCTACACTCCTCCTCTCCTCTCCCTGTCTCCCTACACTCCTCCTCTCCTCTCCCTGTCTCCCTACACTCCTCCTCTCCTCTCCCTGTCTCCCTACACGTCTCCTCTCCTCTCCCTGTCTCCCTACACTCCTCCTCTCCTATCCCTGTCTCCCTACACTCCTCCTCTCCTCTCCCTGTCTCCCTACACTCCTCCTCTCCTCTCCCTGTCTCCCTACACTCCTCCTCTCCCTGTCTCCCTACACTCCTCCTCTCCTCTCCCTGTCTCCCTACACTCCTCCTCTCCCTGTCTCCCTACACTCCTCCTCTCCCTGTCTCCCTACACGTCTCCTCTCCTCTCCTTGTCTCTCTACACTCCTCCTCTCCTCTCCTTGTCTCTCTACACTCCTCCTCTCCTCTCCTTGTCTCTCTACACTCCTCCTCTCCTCTCCTTGTCTCTCTACACGTCTCCTCTCCTCTCCTTGTCTCTCTACACTCCTCCTCTCCTCTCCTTGTCTCTCTACACTCCTCCTCTCCTCTCCTTGTCTCTCTACACTCCTCCTCTCCTCTCCTTGTCTCTCTACACTCCTCCTCTCCTCTCCTTGTCTCTCTACACGTCTCCTCTCCTCTCCTTGTCTCTCTACACTCCTCCTCTCCTCTCCTTGTCTCTCTACACTCCTCCTCTCCTCTCCTTGTCTCTCTACACGTCTCCTCTCCTCTCCTTGTCTCCCTACACTCCTCCTCTCCTCTCCCTGTCTCCCTACACTCCTCCTCTCCTCTCCCTGTCTCCCTACACTCATCCTGTCGTCTCCCGGTCTCCCTACACTCATCCTCTCCTCTCCCTGTCTCCCTACACTCCTCCTCTCCTCTCCTTGTCTCCCTACACTCCTCCTCTCCTCTCCCTGTCTCCCTACACTCCTCCTCTCCTCTCCCTGTCTCCCTACACTCATCCTGTCGTCTCCCGGTCTCCCTACACTCCTCCTCTCCTCTCCCTGTCTCCCTACACTCCTCCTCTCCTCTCCCTGTCTCCCTACACGTCTCCTCTCCTCTCCTTGTCTCTCTACACTCCTCCTCTCCTCTCCTTGTCTCTCTACACTCCTCCTCTCCTCTCCTTGTCTCTCTACACTCCTCCTCTCCTCTCCCTGTCTCCCTACACTCCTCCTCTCCTCTCCCTGTCTCCCTACACTCCTCCTCTCCTCTCCCTGTCTCCCTACACTCCTCCTCTCCTCTCCCTGTCTCCCTACACTCCTCCTCTCCCTGTCTCCCTACACTCCTCCTCTCCCTGTCTCCCTACACTCCTCCTCTCCTCTCCCTGTCTCCCTACACTCCTCCTCTCCTCTCCCTGTCTCCCTACACTCCTCCTCTCCTCTCCCTGTCTCCCTACACTCCTCCTCTCCTCTCCCTGTCTCCCTACACTCCTCCTGTCCTCTCCCTGTCTCTCTACACTCCTCCTCTTCTCTCCTTGTCTCTCTACACTCCTCCTCTCCTCTCCCTGTCTCCCTACACTCCTCCTGTCCTCTCCCTGTCTCCCTACACTCTCCTCTCCTTGTCTCTCTACACACGTCTCCTCTCCTCTCCCTGTCTCCCTACACTCCTCCTCTCCTTGTCTCCCTACATGTCTCCTCTCCTCTCCTTGTCTCTCTACACGTCTCCTCTCCTTGTCTCCCTACATGTCTCCTCTCCTCTCCTTGTCTCCCTACACGTCTCCTCTCCTCTCCTTGTCTCTCTACACTCCTCCTCTCCTCTCCTTGTCTCTCTACACTCCTCCTCTCCTCTCCTCTCCTTGTCTCTCTACACTCCTCCTCTCCTCTCCTTGTCTCTCTACACTCCTCCTCTCCTCTCCTTGTCTCTCTACACTCCTCCTCTCCTCTCCTTGTCTCTCTACACGTCTCCTCTCCTCTCCTTGTCTCTCTACACTCCTCCTCTCCTTGTCTCTCTACACGTCTCCTCTCCCTGTCTCCCTACACTCCTCCTCTCCTCTCCTTGTCTCTCTACACGTCTCCTCTCCTCTCCTTGTCTCCCTACACTCCTCCTCTCCTCTCCTTGTCTCTCTACACGTCTCCTCTCCTCTCCTTGTCTCTCTACACTCCTCCTCTCCTCTCCTTGTCTCTCTACACTCCTCCTCTCCTCTCCTTGTCTCTCTACACGTCTCCTCTCCTCTCCTTGTCTCTCTACACTCCTCCTCTCCTCTCCTTGTCTCTCTACACTCCTCCTCTCCTTGTCTCTCTACACTCCTCCTCTCCTCTCCTTGTCTCTCTACACTCCTCTCCTCTCCTTGTCTCTCTACACTCCTCCTCTCCTCTCCTTGTCTCTCTACACTCCTCCTCTCCTCTCCTTGTCTCTCTACACTCCTCCTCTCCTCCTTGTCTCTCTACATGTCTCCTCTCCTCTCCTTGTCTCTCTACACTCCTCCTCTCCTCTCCTTGTCTCTCTACACTCCTCCTCTCCTCTCCTTGTCTCTCTACACGTCTCCTCTCCTCTCCCTGTCTCTCTACATGTCTCCTCTCCTCTCCCTGTCTCTCTACATGTCTCCTCTCCTCTCCTTGTCTCTCTACACTCCTCCTCTCCTTGTCTCTCTACACTCCTCCTCTCCTCTCCTTGTCTCTCTACACTCCTCCTCTCCTCTCCTTGTCTCTCTACACGTCTCCTCTCCTCTCCTTGTCTCTCTACACTCCTCCTCTCCTCTCCTTGTCTCTACTCGTCTCCTCTCCTCTCAGTGCCTCAGGACTTCAGTTACCTGCCAGAGAGGAGTGTCATCAGAGCTATCGTAGACTTTATCATCGAGGCAGGAAAGAAAGGTCTGTATTAACTCCATCTCTGTTTTAACTCCATCTCTGTATTAACTCCATCTGTTTTAACTCCATCTCTGTATTAACTCCATCTCTGTATTAACTCCATCTCTGTATTAACTCCATCTCTGTATTAACTCCATCTCTGTATTAACTCTTATCTGTTTTAACTCCATCTCTGTTTTAACTCCATCTCTGTATTAACTACATATCTGTTTTAACTCCATCTCTGTATTAACTCTTATCTGTTTTAACTCCATCTCTGTTTTAACTCCATCTCTGTATTAACTCCATCTGTTTTAACTCCATCTCTGTATTAACTCTTATCTGTTTTAACTCCATCTCTGTTTTAACTCCATCTCTGTATTAACTACATATCTGTTTTAACTCCATCTCTGTATTAACTACATATCTGTTTTAACTCCATCTCTGTATTAACTCTTATCTGTTTTAACTCCATCTCTGTATTAACTACATATCTGTATTAACTCCATCTCTGTATTAACACCATATCTGTTTTAACTCCATCTCTGTATTAACTCTTATCTGTTTTAACACCATCTCTGTATTAACACCATCTCTGTATTAACTCTTATCTGTTTTAACACCATCTCTGTATTAACACCATCTCTGTATTAACTCTTATCTGTTTTAACACCATCTCTGTATTAACACCATCTCTGTATTAACTCTTATCTGTTTTAACACCATCTCTGTATTAACTCTTATCTGTTTTAACACCATCTCTGTATTAACACCATCTCTGTATTAACACCATCTCTGTATTAACTCTTATCTGTTTTAACACCATCTCTGTATTAACTACATATCTGTATTAACTCTTATCTGTTTTAACACCATCTCTGTATTAACTCTTATCTGTTTTAACACCATCTCTGTATTAACACCATCTCTGTATTAACTCTTATCTGTTTTAACACCATCTCTGTATTAACTCTTATCTGTTTTAACACCATCTCTGTATTAACACCATCTCTGTATTAACACCATCTCTGTATTAACACCATCTCTGTATTAACTCTTATCTGTTTTAACACCATCTCTGTATTAACACCATCTCTGTATTAACACCATCTCTGTATTAACACCATCTCTGTATTAACTCTATCTCTGTATTAACTCCATCTCTGTATTAACTCCATCTCTGTCCTCACTTTCACTCACTACCACCGATCGTTATTGTTGTTATTGACAATGTGTGCATCAGAAATGTAATGTGTAAGTTCCAAAAGGGAAGCATACACAGGTTAATGTATTCACTGGCTCTTCAGTGAATACAGAATCACCATGTTACCCCTGGCTCTCCAGTGAATACAGAATCACCACGTTACCCCTGGCTCTCCAGTGAATACAGAATCACCACGTTACTCACTCCTGGCTCTCCAGTGAATACAGAATCACCACGTTACTCACTCCTGGCTCTCCAGTGAATACAGAATCACCACGTTACTCACTCCTGGCTCTCCAGTGAATACAGAATCACCACGTTACCCCTGGCTCTTCAGTGAATACAGAATCACCATGTTACTCACTCCTGGCTCTCCAGTGAATACAGAATCACCACGTTACCCCTGGCTCTTCAGTGAATACAGAATCACCACGTTACTTACCTCTGGCTCTCCAGTGAATACAGAATCACCACGTTACTCACTCCTGGCTCTCCAGTGAATACAGAATCACCACGTTACCCCTGGCTCTCCAGTGAATACAGAATCACCACGTTACCCCTGGCTCTCCAGTGAATACAGAATCACCACGTTACTCACTCCTGGCTCTCCAGTGAATACAGAATCACCACGTTACTCACTCCTGGCTCTCCAGTGAATACAGAATCACCACGTTACCCCTGGCTCTTCAGTGAATACAGAATCACCATGTTACTCACTCCTGGCTCTCCAGTGAATACAGAATCACCACGTTACCCCTGGCTCTTCAGTGAATACAGAATCACCACGTTACTCACCCCTGGCTCTCCAGTGAATACAGAATCACCACGTTACTCACCCCTGGCTCTTCAGTGAATACAGAATAATTTAGAATGCAATGAGTTAACTGTTCAGTGCTATTCAAATAACAGTACATGTGTCCCACCACTAGGCGGCCATAAGCTGTATGGTGTAGCACGTTACACGGTAGATCCTCTTTCATCTAAACCTCAAACCACTAACCAGCACTGAGCTATGATAGTAAACATGTATCATTATACTGAGCTAAATCTGCAGCCGCAGTACATGACTATACTCAAAATATACTTGAAATCGCATTCAATCACTTATATTCAATACTCATCATTGCATGCATTTTCACTACAGACTATTGACTATTTCACTATTGTCACCAGCGTTCCATTTAGAATGTGCACATTCAGAGTGCTTGCCCCCTGCGCTTCATTCAGAGTGCTTGCCCCCTGCGCTTCATTCAGAGTGCTTGCCCCCGCGCTTAACGTATACAGTAGTATTCAAGCTTTGGTCTAAGTAACGTATTGTTTTTATATTATGTTTCTGTTTGTTGTTATTGTTTCTGGGCTCAGGTCCAGAGTTTGTCCACCCAGGACCAGTAAAGACGGCGCTGGCGCCCCTGGCATCAGTGGGCGGTGCCTTCCAGTACCCGCCAGTCAACTGGAGCGCTGTCCTGTCACCTCTCATGAGACTGAACTTCGGTACACACACCACACACACACACGCACACACACACACACACACACACACACATCGCATGGTGACATTCCATTGACTTACATTCCCTAACCCCAATGTCCCCACAACGATAGGAAATCCAAGTTTCCATCACTTGTGGGGACATGTTGGTCCCCACAGGGCTAGTTTAGTCCAAAGCTAACCTGAAGCCTCTGTGTCCGTCACAGGGGAGGACATACAGCATCAGTGTGTCGTGTTGGCAGCGTGCCAAGCCCAGTCCTCCCAGAATGCCTCTCTGTTCCTGGGCTTGTGGTTGTCCCCTCCCCTGGTCCACAGTCTGAGTGTAAGTTCTCCTCCTCTGCAGACATTCAGAATGTCTGACCAGTCGGACTTTGAGAAATCTGACCGCTGGTAAACGGTAAACACCTCATCCCTGTCACAGTAGGGTTTTAACCTATTAACTGGCGCCCAGAAAAGTGGCAATTTTTAAACTTGAACTTGAGGACTGCATACTTTTTTTGAAAAGCGTATCTTTATACTTATAGCACATGCATAAGCCTGGTCTCTTTTGAAAGATAACATTCTGAAGTTTCTGATACAATAAAGAAAGATAACTTTTAGTGCTAATCAAATAGAATAACCGGTCTGAACTTGAGTTGTAGAAAAAAGTGCAACTCACGTTTTTCTGTAGTAGTTGCAATATCCAAATATAGTATTTCCCCAAAAAACAGTATTAGCTGGAAAACATGCTGGGTCCATAGCCTGAAGTCTTATGTAGTACATGTCCAAGTTTCATAAGAATCCGTTCAGAAATTAGTCATTAGGAGTGATTTTTGTAAATTGTGGAGAGAAAAAAAAGCTCTCCAGTAAACCATTTCCTCTTTGACTTCAATGCATTCGGCCGTTTTTTCTCTTCCTGTTTTCGCTTGTGACTTTTCACTTAGATCCCTGATTCGCAGATCCCCACATGGGGTATCATTGGAAAGCCACACTCATTGGCTACAATATAGCTTTAATTCACTATATAGATTGTATTAAAAGAAATGCAGACCCGAGCCGCTAGAGGTCGGCAAAGTGGCGCGTCGCGCCGGTGGGCAAATCGTCCTCAAAACGTCCCGGGGTCGGGTCGGTGCCAGTTAAGAGGTTAATGTGCAAACATGGTCTGTTTCTGTGGTAATGCTCACAATATTCTCTTAACTCAGAGCCTTTAGCCTTTATCCCCTCTATGACATTCACCTGTACAAATATTAATGTACTAATAGTAATGTACTAATATGAATGTACTCGTATGAATGTACACATATGAATGCTCTAATATGACTGTACTAATATGAATGCTCTAATATGAATGCTCTAATATGACTGTACTAATATGAATGCTCTAATATGAATGCTCTAATATGACTGTACTAATATGAATGCTCTCATGATGCTCTGAGCAGTACCACACGCGGGGCCACCTGTATGAGACCCTGGGCGTCTGGATGAAGCACGTCTCGGAGGACAAGCTGCAGGTGTACGTGGAGAGCCTAGGCGTGCAGCAGTTTAGTGAGGAGCTGCGGCCCCAGCACGGGGCCCTCTGTCTGGCCGTGCTCCGGGGCCTCGCCCAGGCCATGGCCCTCCCCAGCCCCCCCAGCAACTGCTGGAGCATCCTCCGGTCCACCGCGGAGAAGATCTTCGCCCTCCTTCCCAACTGCATACAGGTACAGGGCTAGAGGACGCCATTTAAAGGTGCAGTATGCAGTTTTTGGGGGGGAGGGGAATGTGGAAAAAGTGTGAATAAATAAATAAAAGGAATGATATAATAATAATAACTTTATTTGTATAGCACTTTTCATACAGAAATTGCAGTTCAAAGTGCTTCACAACAATAAAGAATACATGAGCAAAAAAAGATAGAGAGGTAGCAAGGTAAGGTAAATCACAGTTTTTCACATTAGGATCTAGCATCCCAATCGGCCTCTCTGTTTACGGTTTCATTCAGTAATAAAAATTATAAAATAGAATAGACAGAGTAAAAAAGTGCGGTTTGATTCAGTTATACATTCATAACATTATGGGAAATGCATTACTGTATTCTCCAGAGTCGGACAAGAAGATGGATTTCCTCTCCGTGTGTTCAGTAGAAAGCTATCCGGCTGCAAGCTAGCCTAGGCGTTGGCCAAAAACACCTCTCTGAATTTTAAGCTAGGCTAGCCGCTACACACCCGCTTCCACTCATTTGCGCTAAGCTAGGCTAGCTTGCAGCCGGATAGCTTTCTACTGAACGCACAGAGAGGAAATTGGTATCTTGTCTTCTTGTCCGACTCTGGAGAAGACGGTAAGCGTGTTTCCCATCATGTTGACGTGATCCTTTAATAACTGAATATAAACATTATTGTCCTCAGAGGAAATTAGTTGATTCTTTCTTGAGAGATTGATAGAGAATTGTTTTGAATTGAAAATGGGGGACCCTGATGTAAACAAGACGAAAATCTTTCTCTGGTCTGTATCCCCTTATCAATTGTGTGTATTGAGCCGTACTGTATTGTACCCATTCTGCAATCTGTTAATAAAATGTTCAATCAATCAATCAAGACACTATGTCAAGACACTATGCCACTGCGAGACATAGCAGTTCCTAATTTATGCAAATGACATGTCGTCAGCTTGTGACTGCAACTTCTTCCTGTTCGCGGACGACTCAGCCCTGCTGGTCTCTGACAAGAACAAGTTACAGGTTGAAAAAACCCTCAGCTCTGAACTCGGCAGAATCTGCACCTGGCTCGCTGATAACAAACCTTACACCTGGGTAAAACAGAGTCCATTCTCTTCGGTTCAAATAACAAACTCAGCAAGACTGACGGCTTCTCAGTTACAGTGGGTGACAATATTGTCACAAGGAAAGATGAAATAATGAAGGTTATCCTATAACCCTATGAATACTGGCTGAGCGTCTCGCTCTGCCATTATGAGATATCATCTCCAGCACCTACTGTGCGCGTGAAAAATTGCACATGCACGTCACTTGCACGTGACCACGCCTACTCACTTGCGTGCCTCTACAAGACACAGGAAGTGGTCACGTCCACGCCCTTCCAAGTTTGAATTCCATACGTGAAAAACATCCAAGGGACCTCAAGGCGCTGAAGAGTGAGACGCTCAGCCAGTATTCATATAACTAGGGTTATAGGATAACCTTCGTTATATATTCATACTGGCCAATCGCGTCTCGCTGAGCCATTATGAGATCAAAAGGGGCAGAGCGGACGCATGGCCACGTCAAATGCACCCCCTGAGGGCCCGTAAGCCCCTACCAGGGAGGAGGGGAGTCCCGTCCACCCGCCCGTCCTAACAAAGGGGGGGGAGGCAGTCAACTACAACCAATGTGCGAAAAAAGGAACCAGGCACCCCAGAACGCACAGTGCAAGCGGGACCACGTGTGACACAGCACTCCGCGGTCCACACCCACACACACCTGCTAGCCCACCTGATGGCGGGATGCAGGAGAGGTCCCGGACGCGTTTTGCACTCTGATTGGCCACTGATGTTTCTGGTCGCACCAATCGTGTGACGGCAAGTTCTTTCGCCGGTTAAGCTTAGGCACTTTTTCGAAGTTGGTTAAGGTTAGAGTTTGTCTTAGAGCAGGGCGATAGAACACCAGCCCTGATTCCAAACTATAACCTTAACCAACTTCGAAAGAGTCGCCTAAGCTTAACCAGTGATAGGTAGTTTGCTGCTGGTCGAGGCGGAAATGGGCGCGTCACACGATTGCAGGGCTGTACGCTGCGATGATCTCATCGCAAATTGCCCCTTTAATTGGCCGTTGCGATTGGTAAATAATATTTGGGGGCGGGCTTGCGAGTAGGGATTTCAAGCCTTGCATTCGCATTTTCACTCCTAAATGATCCAAGGCGTGTGATGACGCTGAGCACTCAGGTATGATCAGCGGGGAAAATCAACTGAGCACTCACTCTGATAGACTGGCTGACTGTCTGATTTAGCTATGAAGAAAAGTAAAGTTAGTAGTATGGATGGGAATCGATGGTTCCTAACTGGGTTTTGGCCATATGCTCCCGAAATTCTCCCGCTGTTTGGCTGCTTCTATGTGCAGTGAAAACTACTCGAAATGATGTCATTGATTTAGTTCAGGGTTAGCCGCGGAGCTAACGCTAGCTAACGTGAGCTAATCAAGCTCACAGAGAGAGATAAACAGCTGACAGCAGGTAGTACAGGTACAAATACAATAAAACAAGGGGTGGGGGCTGTTGTGTAAACCTTGTGTCGCGTCAATCTGGTCCACACGTTACTCGTTCATATCTCAGCCTGTGCTGAGATATGCCCATTCCGCGGTCTGTTAATAAAGTTTTCAATCAGACAGATGTATGGAAAGGCTTTTATTATAACATTCGTTGAGGTAAAATCATTATGCCTCATTTAGTCATCCTGCAGAGCACTGGTCTCCTACTCGTGGGCCGCGGGGAGCTAATGTAAGTAGCTTTGTTGATGTCAGCACACGGGGCATTCAGGAAGTCAAAAACGAATGCGCTTGCCGATTGGTGCTAAGAACAGCAGGGCGGGTGCAAGCGTTGTGACGTAATTGGCAGACTCTACTGTCAATCAAAATTATTCAGTTTTTCCGTCAGAATGAATGAATGAGAACTTTATTAACAGATTGCATAATGGGTACAATACAGTACAGGAGGATGAAGACCAGAGAGACTTTCGGCTTTTTTACATAAGGGTCCTCCATTTTCAATTCATCAAAACATTTAGAGACATACAAATATACAGTAGTTTCATAAAAATGCTAAAATGCTATTTATTTATTGATTGATTGGTTTAAAACTTTATTAACATATTGCAGAATGGGTACAGTACAGCTCAATACATACAATTGTTAAGGGGATGCAGACCAGAGAAAGACTTTTGTCTTGTTTACATCAGGGTCCCCCATTTTCAATTCATCATATTTCATATCTAAATCATATAATATCTCATTGCTAAATATATGCAATATATAATCTAATAATCCAATAATCTAAATCTAATATATAATATAAAAATGCTAAATGCATGGGTATTTTATTTTGTCTTTAATGTTAGCTTGCAAACTCATACTGTCTTGGTAAGCCTCATAATGAATTGTTTGGGGTAAAAAAGAAAAACATTGTGATGTGTATCGTGTATCGCCGAAAGGTCAGAAAATATCGTGATATCATATTTAGGCCATATCGCCCAGCCCTAGTTGGTTCATTATAAAAGATACAAACCTGACAACAAAAGCACTTAAATGTTAAATAAAAGGACCACAGTAATGAGGCAGGAGGAACATATTTTTTTGCACTATAATGGTAAAATTGTTATTTAAAAATTTGCCCCTAAAACATATTTTTTGCCCCTAAATTTCTAATTTAGGGGCAAGTGTGCCCCTAGTGAAAAAGCTTAGCGTACAGCCCTGGATTGGGTGCACATGTCACATGACCAGAAACGTCAGTGGCCAATCAGATTGCACCAAAAACGGCAGTGGCCAATCAGATTAGCAAAACGCGAACGCGGAAGCATAAATGCGTTAGGAAACGAATAGATGCGTCCCGGACCTCAGGACTGCCTGGGAGACAGAACCCCCAGTCATGTCCATGAGGTAAAACCTAACGAAAGGACCCGGGGAGGACCAGGAGGCCGCAGCGCAGATGTCCTCCACCGAGGCCCCCCCCAACAGGGCAGCGGAGGCCGCCACTCCACGAGTGGACTGTGCCCTGACGCCCGCAGGGGGAACCTGTCCAGCCTAAGTGTAGCAAAGGGCAATGCCCTCACACAACCAATGTGACAGGCGTTGCTTGGACAGTGCCTTACCTGTGCGAGAGCCACCGTAACAAACAAACAGTTGATCGGTAGCCCTGAGATCCCGCGTGCGACTAAGGTAAACCTTCAGCGCACGGACAGGACACAACAGGTGAAGGCTCGCCTCCAACTCACTAGCGTGAGGAGGAGGGTGAAACGCCTGAAGCACAATATCCCTGCAGCGATAAGAGCTCCGGATATTCTTTGGCACGAAGACTGCATTAGGCCTCAGATAGGGGTGCTATCGGCCCGAATAGACAGGCACTCTGACCGTACCGAGAGAGCACACAGCTCACCCACGCGCTTAGCGGAGGTGATGGCCAAAAGGAACGCGGTCTTAAAGGACAGTCGATCCAATGGCGCCTGCTCAAGAGGCTCAAACGGGGCCTCCGACAACCGTCCCAGGACCAGTTGGAGGTCCCAACTCGGAGACAGAGAACGTTCCACAGGCTTGAGACACCGTGCGCCAAGCAGGAAACGTCTCACGAGAGGGTGGCTGAACAGTGTTCAGGATAGACTGGAGGAAGGAAAGAACCGAGTCCAGGGTGCATGACACCGGGTCCAGACCCCCAACCTCACACCACTCTTGAAACATACGCCACTTCCCTGCGTAAACCACGGTAGTGGACGGAGCGTGCGCGTTCCGGATGGTGTTAACCACAGTAGGGTTAAGACGCATCCCCTCCAGATTCACCCTTTCAGCAGCCAAACCATTAAAGGCTGCCCCAGAACAGGAGGCAGAAACAGCGTTCCGCGTGCCTGAGAGAGGGCCCGCGGTGACCCCGGAACAGGCCACGGCGGGGCCACCAAGAGCTGAATCAGGGCCGGGAACCACACAGCTGTGCCCCGGTCCGGCGCGACCAGGATCAAAGTCCTGCGCTCCCGACGTACCCGCTCCAACAGCTGAGCTATCAGGTGTATTCGGGGGGAACACGTACAGAATCCCGGGCAGCCACGGATACATCGAGAAGGCATCCACTCCCAGAGAGGGGTTGTCCTTCCGACCGACCGAGAAACACAAGGGGCACTGGTGGGACTCGCTGCTCGCAAACAGGTCCACCGTGGCCTCCCCGAATCGGTTCCAGACCTGTCTGACTATGTCTGGACGTAGTCCCCACTCGTCCGGGTGAGGACCGCTCCGCGACACCACATCTGCACCCACATTCTCCCTGCCGGGGATGTGGAGAGCCCTCAGGCTGCGCAGATTGAGAGATGCCCATAGCCAGAGTTTGACCGCCGCCCGGTGTAGACGGGGGAGCGTACTCCTCCCTGTCTGTTGATATACGACGCTGACGTCGTGCTGTCCGTCCTGATCAAAACATGCTCGCCCACCACAAGGTGGCCGAGCTGCTTGAGGACTAGAAGCACTGCCTTCAATTTCAACACATTGATATGTAGTGCAGACCGGGCAGCATGGTCTTGCCAGCTGCCCCCTACTGCGTCGGTCCGACACGCCCTCCCATCCCGTGAGGGAGGCGTCGGTGAAGACGTGACATGATAGCCTGCTGCCCATTAGGACCCCGCTGGTGAAGGCCCCAGGCCCCCCCCCAGTGGTTGAGATCCCCCAGTACTGACACGGGAACCTTCAGCTGCTTCCACTTGCCTCTCACAGGGTCTATTTTCGTACAGAAAAACCACCTCTGTATCCTCCTCATGAAGAGGAGGCCAAGAGGGACCACAGGTTGAGCAGATGCCATCATACCGAGCAGGCGCGTCACGGACAGCGCCGTAACCGTCCTGCCAGGACGGAACCTCCCGAGCGCGCTGAGAATATCCTCTCGCCGCCGCTCTGAGAGGGTTGCCCTCATAGACCTTGAGCTTAGAATCAAGCCCAAGTACTCCACCTGTTGACTTGGAAGAGGGGTACTCTTCTTCCAGTTCACAGCAAAATCCAGACTGGTGAGGAATTCCACCACCTGCCTGGTATGACACCTGGCGATCTCCTCTGACCGGCTGAGGACCAGAATGTCGTCGAGGTAGAATAAAATGTGTATCCCCTGACGACGCAGAGGTCCCAGCGTGGTCTCCACGCACTTGGTGAATGTGCGAGGAGCCAGAGAGTAGCCGAACGGCAGCCTCTGGTACTCGTACGCTATGCCCTGAAACAGGAAGCGTAGGTATCTCCTGTGAGGAGGGAAGATCGGGGTGTGAAAATACGCATCCTTCAGGTCTATGGAGGTGAACCAGTCTCCCACTCTGACAGCGCTTAACAGGTGGTTGATGGTCAACATTCTGAACCTCCTCGCCACAATCAACCGATTGAACGCAGACAGGTCCAGTATGTGTCTGACACCTCCCGATTTCTTGGGCACCAGAAAATACTGGGAGTAAACGCCACTCATCGCGTCCTCCCTTAGGACCACGACGACGGCCTGCTTCGCCACCAGAGAACGAATCTCTTCGGCCAGGGCTGTCACTGCCGCGGACCCTGACAATAGAGTCTGTACCAAACCCGAAAACGGAGGGTGGGGGTGTGCAAACTGCAACACAAGCCCCGCCCTCAGCGTTCTCTCAATCCACGCCGACATATGGCACTTCTGTAACCATACGTGGTGATAATCCCAAAGCGCCCCCGCAGCCAACTGGCGCTGGTCCGCTAGGAATCGTAGATACGTGGCCCGGTCCCTCCCGCTGTGCATTGCAAACCTTGGTCTCACTAACCTCACGAGCAGGGTGTCTCGCGGAGCCGGGATATCGCACCCTGACCCTACCAATGAGGCAATCGCACCCGGTCTGATACGGGGGGAGCGACCATCACCCCCGGTGAATGAGGCTCCCCCACTGAGCATCTTCCCGGCTTAGCTTGCTGGGGACAGCCTGCTCTGCAGCTGGACATGCATGGTGTGTGGTCCCCACGCTGCCCGATAGGGTGAGTCCCTACACACCGTAGCCCTGTAGTGATATTACTACCACTCAAATTACGCGTGCCTGACTCACTACCGCTGCTAGGATTGGAAGTCCGGACGGGGGAGGCACTAACGTAATACCCAGCCTGGCGAGGGCGGGGCTGGGGGAACCCGCGCTGCGACCTCCTGGGCCTAGGGTTCCCCCTCTGACAAAAATGTTTAGATACAGGGAACCCTGCTCCGTCGTCGGATACAACACCAGGCTCACCAAACACAGACGCAGGACGTGTGGCGTGGGAGCCTCCTGACAGCACAGCATTCTCATAGACAGACCCAGGCCTAGCTAGCAACTGGGTGTCAGCCCCTGTCTCCATGAGAAGTGATATGTGGGGCCGCTTGCGCTTCACTGGAAGAACGCGGCCCGCAGCCAAAGGGGACAAATCAGAGCCTTGAGTCCCGTAGTGTAGCGGGGGGGGGGGGGGGGGGTGACCGGAGAGCATGCTAGACACAGCTAGATGGCAACGGTTTTTCAGGGCATGCCCATCTAATATAGCCGATCCCTCGGCCGCCGAGGCTGTCGGCACCGTGACAACCTGTTATCTTTGTGTCCAGGTTATCCCAGGCGGGGACACGGTCGGGGGCCTCACGGCAGCCGCTGGCGAGACCGTGCTCTCACCTCTGGCTGCGTGGTGTGGGGCCCTGGTCAAATACCGCCCACGCCTCCGTGGACAGACCAAAAAGTCTCTCCCCTCCTCAAGGGGAGATTGCTCCAACCAAAGATGCCTGTGAATAAGAGTCGACAGCATCCTAGCCCTCCCTGCGGTTATAGCTTGCGGCTGGGTCAAAAGCTGAATAACCTCAAAACCCCGCGCCATGGTTTTGACGTCGGCTGGCCCTAAGACCTGACACCATTTTTGACAGAAAAGCAGCCAATTGAGCAATGTTATTAGTTTCTGCTAAATTCTGTACTGCGGCGGTATAAGCCTCATCAGCCCACTCAGCCACGTGCCGGGCCGACTCGCCCTCTGCCATCGGCTTCCGGGCGGGATACCGTTCTACCATGCCAGGGCAAAGAACCGATGCCACTTGCTTCTCTAAGCACGGCACACCTGTCCTGGGCCCTGTTGTCAGACCATTCACCCGTGTAAAGGGTAAATAAGCCTCAGCCAAACCCCCAACATTAGACACTGATTGACCGTCAGCAATGAAATGGTTAAGCGGAGGGAAAACTAAAGACAGTCCCGGCGGGACACATGGGAACGGTGCCCCAAAAACATTAGCATTAGCAGTATCTGCGTGAGCCAGGATAATTGGAAAAACATTCAACAACGAGTCATGTTGACCACATTCATCCAAATACCCAGCCCCCCGCGCCAATACATCGCCCGGTCGTCTCACGAGACAACGAGTAGTATTGAATATGCTAGTACCAACGCATGGCGTTGTCGGTCCTACCTGCTAGTACCAACGCATGGCGTTGTCGGTCCTACCTGAGCGCGGCGTGGCTCGACTGCCAAACACCGCGTGTAGCCCATCGGTCCACTGCCAAGAGACGAGGAAAGTTCAGTATAGGACCGACGTTCCGTCCGGACGTGCCGAGAAGGGTACGTGGGCTGGCGAACCTCTGGCGAAAGTCCAACATTGCGTAATCTCTCCCTTTGCTTCATAACAACGTTCCACCTGGTTGAAGTGCATATAGCTGATCCACGGATGGAAAAAAATAAGGAAGGGCGTGGACGTGACCACTTCCTGTGTCTTGTAGAGGCACGCACGGGAGTAGGCGTGGTCACGTGCAAGTGACGTGCATGTGCAATTTTTCACACGCACAGTAGGTGCTGGAGATATCTCATAATGGCTGAGCGAAACGCAATTGGCCAGTATGAATATAACATACCTAGGTTCCATCGTAGAGGAAAATCTTTCCTGTGACAAAAGGGCATCCAATGTAATCAAAAAAGTCAACCAACGAACTAGATTCTTGTACCGGATCTCCTCTCTGGTAAACAAGAATACCCTGAAGACTCTGGCAGGAGCACTCATTCAAGGGTACTACGACTATGCTTGCACCTCATGGTACCAAAGCACCTCAAAGGCGCTAAAAACTAAATTACAAACATCACAAAACAAACTGGTCAGACTACTGCTTGACCTTACTCCTAGAACCCACCTCACCCCTGCCCACTTTGACAACCTAGGATGGCTTAGAGTAGACGACAGAGTACAGCAACGTGCAATGGGCCTGGTCTACAAGATACACTACACGACCAAGGTACCCATGTACATGTCAAAATACTTCCCAAAGGTCAGTGAATACCACGACCACAACACCAGAGGGAGCTCCACAAATCATGTTAAACCCAGATTCGGCTCAAACAAGGGACTAAACACGTTTTGCAATTATGCCACATCAATGTGGAACACCCTACACACAGCTGTAAAGGAATGTGAATCACTACCCACTTTCAAAATCACTCTCAAAGAGCACCTACGGGAGACTGCAATTCGAAACTGGCCCCTGTAAATGTCCTAACTAGACCTGTCAGGATAACACATTTTGCTGGGCGATTAATTGTCCCTGAAAATTATTGCGATATAAGCGATATTATTGCGGTTTTGAGAGAATATTTTTTTGAGAAATGTATTTCCCAAAAATTTTCAATTAACCTTTTTATTTTTTTTACTAATATAATAATAGCATAATAATGCAAGGAAACCGTTTCAAAGTGCAATAAACCTTTATTTAACATTGGAAGACATTTTAAATATCCAAAATAAAAAAATTCTCAGTTTGATTGTTTATTATAAAACACTGAAACTGGAAACAAGCCCTCTGTCTGGCTTTTTGTGTCATCCTTTTAACATGTACATGTATTGTTAATGTACCTTGCGGTACCATGTACAAAATGTTAATAAAGTATGAGGAAAAAACTGTGGAAACGTAATAAATAAAAAGGCAGTGAAACAATAATCAAATAAACACCAAAATATATACTATCTCTATTGGAATGGAGACTTCAGCACAGGATAAACTAGGGATGGGCAAAAATAATCCAGATCCATTGATCACATGATGCACTCGAGTACTCGTGGAGGAAAACGCTGTACAAAATAAACGTCTTTTCCGGTGTTTTAGACTTTTATTTTGAAACCCACCGACCGGAAGTATTGTTGTTATTATTCTAGCAGAACGTATGAGCGGACAATTTGTCTCGTCCGGTTCTGTGTTTCTGTGTTTTTGATGATAAACCAAATGTTGAGATTGTTGGTGAACAACTAACTTTAGATTAGTTTTAACGTTAGCTACTAACGTTAGATGCAGCTACTACAGGCAATCAACGATGAGGAGGAAGCGTCAAAGCAGTATATAATAGAATAGCCCTGTGGTGCGTAGGCATGACTCTAAACTACCTTATAATAAATAAATTCATGTTTAACTTGTCCCCGTGTCCAGTCCTTTGACTAGCCCCACCCGTTCATTGTAAACAATGATGCATGTAATTGTATTAACGTTATTGTGTTTTGTAGCTATGCCATACATTGTATTTAGTTTGTTAGCTATTTAGCTAATGTTGATAGCATCAACGCTAGATCTTTAATCTTTATTTAGCAGTCCAGTTTCTCCGGGCAGTAGCGAGTAACTACTTGGGTCTAAAAATAGCTACATTACAAAGAACGCTACTTGGTTAAAAGGAGCAACACTATTGAGAAATGTAGTTAAGCTATGTGCTCACAGGAGCTCCCGTGCTGTGCTCTAGTAACGCCAGCGGCCCGCCTCCCCACACGGAGTGACTGACAAGGGGTACTGGTTCCGCCTCATTAAAACAAACGCGCAAATAGCAATTAATCGCCCGTCAAAATCATTGCATTCATTTTAATTATCGCGCCGATTAATCGATTTATTGCTTATCGCGGCAGGCCTAGTCCTAACCCAACCCCCCCCCAATGTACAGTTACCCCGCACCTTGCATGGTCGCCTCTGCCGTGGGTGTGTGAGTGTGTGAGTGAATGGGTCAAATGTGAGGAACAAATTGTAAAGGGCTTTGGATAAAAGCTGCTATATAAATGCACCATTAAAAAAATTAATTATTAATAGAGGCTGTATTTGTTTGTGCTCGTCAATGATTTGTCGCAGGATAATGAAGTGGATCTGTACGAGGGAATCGCCAAGTGTCTGTCAGAGTTGTTGGATACAGAGATCGACCGAATCGCCCATGTCACAGAGGTACACACACACACACACACACTCCTCTTGTGTCCTCTTGTCCATTATGTGGATGTGTCCTGTGTGTCTTGTCCATTGTGTGTCCTCTTGTCCATTGTGTCCTGTGTGTCTTGTCCATTATGTGTCCTCTTGTCCATTGTGTGTCCTCTTGTCCATTATGTGTCCTCTTGTCCATTGTGTGTCCTCTTGTCCATTATGTGTCGTGTGTGTCCTCTTGTCCATTGTGTGTCCTCTTGTCCATTGTGTCCTGTGTGTCCTCTTGTCCATTGTGTCCTGTGTGTCCTCTTGTCCATTGTGTCTTGTGTGTCCTCTTGTCCATTATGTGTCATGTGTGTCTTGTCCATTATGTGTCATGTGTGTCTTGTCCATTATGTGTCCTCTTGTCCATTATGTGTCATGTGTGTCCTCTTGTCCATTATGTGTCCTCTTGTCCATTATGTGTCATGTGTGTCCTCTTGTCCATTATGTGTCTTGTGTGTCCTCTCGTCCATTGTGTGTCTTGTGTGTCCTCTCGTCCATTGTGTGTCCTCTTGTCCATTGTGTGTCCTCTTGTCCATTGTGTCTTGTGTGTCCTCTTGTCCATTATGTGTCTTGTGTGTCCTCTTGTCCATTATGTGTCATGTGTGTCTTGTCCATTATGTGTCCTCTTGTCCATTATGTGTCCTGTGTGTCCTCTTGTCCATTGTGTCATGTGTGTCCTCTTGTCCATTATGTGTCTTGTGTGTCCTCTCGCCCATTGTGTGTCTTGTGTGTCCTCTCGTCCATTGTGTGTCTTGTGTGTCCTCTCGTCCATTGTGTGTCTTGTGTGTCCTCTCGTCCATTGTGTGTCTTGTGTGTCCTCTTGTCCATTGTGTCTTGTGTGTCCTCTTGTCCATTATGTGTCTTGTGTCCTCTTGTCCATTATGTGTCCTGTGTGTCCTCTTGTCCATTATGTGTCATGTGTGTCTTGTCCATTATGTGTCATGTGTGTCTTGTCCATTATGTGTCCTCTTGTCCATTATGTGTCCTGTGTGTCCTCTTGTCCATTATGTGTCCTCTTGTCCATTATGTGTCCTCTTGTCCATTATGTGTCCTGTGTGTCCTCTTGTCCATTATGTGTCCTCTTGTCCATTATGTGTCCTGTGTGTCCTCTTGTCCATTATGTGTCCTCTTGTCCATTATGTGTCCTGTGTGTCCTCTTGTCCATTATGTGTCCTCTTGTCCATTATGTGTCCTGTGTGTCCTCTTGTCCATTGTGTGTCCTCTTGTCCATTATGTGTCCTGTGTGTCCTCTTGTCCATTATGTGTCATGTGTGTCTTGTCCATTATGTGTCCTCTTGTCCATTATTTGTCCTGTGTGTCCTCTTGTCCATTATGTGTCCTGTGTGTCCTCTTGTCCATTATGTGTCCTCTGTGTCCAGACGGACATGGAGAAGACGTGCTTCGTCCTCGCCTACCTGACCGCCCGGGGGAGGGTCCCCCTCCTGGGCCTTAATGATGTCATCGCCGCGGTGCTCCGTGGTTGGCCGAGCCGCAGAGTGGGCTGGCTCCTCCTCCAGACCTTCTACCAGTGCCGCCTGGCCCCCAGCGCCAACACAGGTCAGAGAGGGCTGGTGGCCCGTCGCATTAACCATTTCACTACCACACTACAGACGTGTAGTGTGGTAGTGAAGGGTTAACCTTCTGTAGTGTGGTAGTGAAAGGGTTAACCTTCTGTAGTGTGGTAGTGAAAGGGTTAACCTTCTGTAGTGTGGTAGTGAAAGGTTAACCTTCTGTAGTGTGGTAGTGAAAGGGTTAACCTTCTGTAGTGTGGTAGTGAACGGTTAACCTTCTGTAGTGTGGTAGTGAAAGGTTAACCTTCTGTAGTGTGGTAGTGAAAGGTTAACCTTCTGTAGTGTGGTAGTGGAAGGTTAACCTTCTGTAGTGTGGTAGTGAAAGGGTTAACCTTCTGTAGTGTGGTAGTGAAAGGGTTAACCTTCTGTAGTGTGGTAGTGAAAGGGTTAACCTTCTGTAGTGTGGTAGTGAACGGTTAACCTTCTGTAGTGTGGTAGTGAAAGGGTTGAGGCACATTTGCTGCTTTTCCACTGCATGGTACCTACTCGACTCAACTCTACTCTACTTTTTAGTACCTCCTCTGTCGAGGTTCCAAGCTGGTAGAGACGTGATACCAGAAAGTGACCTGAAACACTGCAGACCGCTGATTGGTCAGAAGAGAGAATCGTCCCTACGTCGTCATCATTGCGCTACACAGGGGACGTCCTGCACAAAACACAAACCCGCCATCTTTAAATAGCCTCGCGACTACTAAACATTAGCATTCGTTATTTGTTTGCAGCGAGAACAAAGTGCAATAAACAAAAAAAGATAAATTCACAGTGTATTCTGCCTCGTTTATTGATGAAACAAAAGCAACACAATTGACCACCAAGAACAAAGAGTTTAGTTTCACAAAAAGATCACTAGTTTTGTTAGCTTATGTGACAGGGATTTCCCATTATAACCGTTAGCATTGCCGCTGGCGTACATTAGCTAATAATGGCACTGGTTTCATAGCTTCATAGCTAGCTTCGAAATCCTCTATTGGATGCGTGTGTGTCGCGTTGAAGATGACGTCACGGCGCCCTCGTTATGATGACCAGCTACACTGGAGGGGGTGGGGGGTGGGGGGGGGGGGTACTACCTGCAGTGGAAAACAAACAAAGTACCAAAAGCGAGTAGAGTCGAGTAGGTACCATGCAGTGCAAAAGCGGCAATACTGGATCACGTAATGGGGGACATTTTTTTTTTTTTTATCCACTTTTTCTCCCATTTTTCTATATTTTCTCCCATCCCAATTTCGTATCATCCAATTCAACCCTCCCCTGTCACGAACGCTGTTTCTTGCCTCCCACAAGCCGGCTGCAATGTGGACTAAGTCATACATAGCACAAGTCCCCTCCGGTACTTGAGGTAACAGCAGTCGCATCTTTTCACCTGCGCAGCTCGATCTCTCAGTGACGAGGAGTAACGCGTGGGAGGCTCACGCTGCCCCCGACACTTCCTGATTCTACTGTGCAGGCGCACCAACCGACCTGTAGGAGTCGCTGTCCACAACGCCCGATCCCCACCCTTCAGTTTCCCACCCCCTAATACGGCCAATGTGTATTAGTACGGACGACCAGCTAAACTGAAAGCAATGTGGAGCGCTGGGCTCGAACTGACGAGCCCAGCGTCTCCAGCATTTCGTGGCGAGTGCCTTGCCCACTATGCCACGTAGCCACCCTGTAATGGGGGACATTTCTAAAGGTCGATCATGGGGGTCATGTGAGGACCTCGGAGGTCATGTGAGGTCAGAGGCTGTAATGCCTTCTAGCCACTACTGTCCTGTCTTTGGCAACACTAACGTCAGTACCACACCGGCAACACTAACGTCAGTACCACACCGGCAACACTAACGTCAGTACCACACCGGCAACACTAACGTCAGTACCACACCGGCAACACTAACGTCAGTACCACACCGGCAACACTAACGTCAGTACCACACCGGCAACACTAACGTCAGTACCACACCGGCAACACTAACGTCAGTACCACACCGGCAACACTAACGTCAGTACCACACCGGCAACACTAACGTCAGTACCACACCGGCAACACTAACGTCAGTACCACACCGGCAACCCATTAGACGTTAGCTAGCTAGGTCCCCGGCCAGGTGACGGTCCTCACATCAGCGTTTAGCCGCTCGATAGGAGATTTGTGTGTTTTCCTTGGAGTCTTGCTCCAATATGAGTGCTCAGTCAATGCGATACACTAGGGGGCAGTGGTGCGTTTTCGCCAAGCCATCCTCATTACAGCAGGCTGCCTGTGATCACAGAAGAAGAGCGATGTGCATGTTTAGTTTAGTTTAGTTTATTTGACTAATTATTATTAAAATATAATAAATACATAAATAAATAAGTCATGCATCCTAAAATTATCAACGATGGCACAAAAAATGCACATACTTATTTCCATTGTGGTCCTTGGTCTCAGCAGTACATAGTATTTACATAAACAGCATCAGCCTAACGGTATATTGCTAAAAGTATAAAAAAATAAAACATTGTTAATAAGATATGTACAGATCTCTACACTAAAGCAGTACGCCTCCATCCACTGTCTCCTGAGTTTACTCTGGGACATTTTCTAGGAGCCATTTCCTAACATTCACCTTGAAACTATACAGGTTCACGCCCTGTTTGATGGTCAAAGGCAACTCATTCCACTCCTGTGCTCCTGTGCACATGAGAACGGCCCCATCTTTGTTCTCTACACCTACAGGAGCTAGATCTGGTTCTGTGGCTGTGTGATTCCCTAACACTGGGAAAATAGTTGGCCATGTGATTGATTATTCTGTGCACCATGTTGAGCCGTTGCATTGTGGGTCCTCACATGATGTCACACCAGCTTCGTGAATGTCCAGCCTGAGAGCGTCGTGTCCCGTTGTCCTCTCTTCCCTCGTCCCCTGCTTTCCTTTCCTTAATGTCCTGTCAAATAATACAGACATGCCCCAAAAAGAGCTTCTTAGTCACCCTTGCCAGCCCAGTGGTGTTCCCAGAGAGGTATAGTGGTTATAAAGAATCTAGAAGGGTGTTCCCAGAGAGGTATAGTGGTTATAAAGAGTCTAGAAGGGTGTTCCCAGAGGTATAGTGGTTATAAAGAGTCTAGAAGGGTGTTCTCAGAGGTATAGTGGTTATAAAGAGTCTAGAAGGGTGTTCCCAGAGGTATAGTGGTTATAAAGAGTCTAGAAGGGTGTTCCCAGAGAGGTATAGTGGTTATAAAGAGTCTAGAAGGGTGTTCCCAGAGAGGTATAGTGGTTATAAAGAGTCTAGAAGGGTGTTCCCAGAGAGGTATAGTGGTTATAAAGAGTCTAGAAGGGTGTTCCCAGAGAGGTATAGTGGTTATAAAGAGTCTAGAAGGGTGTTCTCAGAGAGGTATAGTGGTTATAAAGAGTCTAGAAGGGTGTTCTCAGAGGTATAGTGGTTATAAAGAGTCTAGAAGGGTGTTCCCAGAGGTATAGTGGTTATAAAGAGTCTAGAAGGGTGTTCCCAGAGAGGTATAGTGGTTATAAAGAGTCTAGAAGGGTGTTCTCAGAGGTATAGTGGTTATAAAGAGTCTAGAAGGGTGTTCCCAGAGAGGTATAGTGGTTATAAAGAGTCTAGAAGGGTGTTCTCAGAGAGGTATAGTGGTTATAAAGAGTCTAGAAGGGTGTTCTCAGAGGTATAGTGGTTATAAAGAGTCTAGAAGGGTGTTCCCAGAGAGGTATAGTGGTTATAAAGAGTCTAGAAGGGTGTTCCCAGAGAGGTATAGTGGTTATAAAGAGTCTAGAAGGGTGTTCCCAGAGGTATAGTGGTTATAAAGAGTCTAGAAGGGTGTTCCCAGAGAGGTATAGTGGTTATAAAGAGTCTAGAAGGGTGTTCCCAGAGAGGTATAGTGGTTATAAAGAGTCTAGAAGGGTGTTCTCAGAGGTATAGTGGTTATAAAGAGTCTAGAAGGGTGTTCCCAGAGAGGTATAGTGGTTATAAAGAGTCTAGAAGGGTGTTCTCAGAGGTATAGTGGTTATAAAGAGTCTAGAAGGGTGTTCCCAGAGAGGTATAGTGGTTATAAAGAGTCTAGAAGGGTGTTCCCAGAGAGGTATAGTGGTTATAAAGAGTCTAGAAGGGTGTTCCCAGAGGTATAGTGGTTATAAAGAGTCTAGAAGGGTGTTCCCAGAGAGGTATAGTGGTTATAAAGAGTCTAGAAGGGTGTTCTCAGAGGTATAGTGGTTATAAAGAGTCTAGAAGGGTGTTCTCAGAGGTATAGTGGTTATAAAGAGTCTAGAAGGGTGTTCCCAGAGGTATAGTGGTTATAAAGAGTCTAGAAGGGTGTTCCCAGAGAGGTATAGTGGTTATAAAGAGTCTAGAAGGGTGTTCCCAGAGAGGTATAGTGGTTATAAAGAGTCTAGAAGGGTGTTCTCAGAGAGGTATAGTGGTTATAAAGAGTCTAGAAGGGTGTTCTCAGAGGTATAGTGGTTATAAAGAGTCTAGAAGGGTGTTCCCAGAGAGGTATAGTGGTTATAAAGAGTCTAGAAGGGTGTTCCCAGAGAGGTATAGTGGTTATAAAGAGTCTAGAAGGGTGTTCCCAGAGGTATAGTGGTTATAAAGAGTCTAGAAGGGTGTTCCCAGAGAGGTATAGTGGTTATAAAGAGTCTAGAAGGGTGTTCTCAGAGGTATAGTGGTTATAAAGAGTCTAGAAGGGTGTTCCCAGAGAGGTATAGTGGTTATAAAGAGTCTAGAAGGGTGTTCTCAGAGAGGTATAGTGGTTATAAAGAGTCTAGAAGGGTGTTCTCAGAGGTATAGTGGTTATAAAGAGTCTAGAAGGGTGTTCCCAGAGAGGTATAGTGGTTATAAAGAGTCTAGAAGGGTGTTCCCAGAGAGGTATAGTGGTTATAAAGAGTCTAGAAGGGTGTTCCCAGAGGTATAGTGGTTATAAAGAGTCTAGAAGGGTGTTCCCAGAGAGGTATAGTGGTTATAAAGAGTCTAGAAGGGTGTTCCCAGAGAGGTATAGTGGTTATAAAGAGTCTAGAAGGGTGTTCTCAGAGGTATAGTGGTTATAAAGAGTCTAGAAGGGTGTTCCCAGAGAGGTATAGTGGTTATAAAGAGTCTAGAAGGGTGTTCTCAGAGGTATAGTGGTTATAAAGAGTCTAGAAGGGTGTTCCCAGAGAGGTATAGTGGTTATAAAGAGTCTAGAAGGGTGTTCCCAGAGAGGTATAGTGGTTATAAAGAGTCTAGAAGGGTGTTCCCAGAGGTATAGTGGTTATAAAGAGTCTAGAAGGGTGTTCCCAGAGAGGTATAGTGGTTATAAAGAGTCTAGAAGGGTGTTCTCAGAGGTATAGTGGTTATAAAGAGTCTAGAAGGGTGTTCTCAGAGGTATAGTGGTTATAAAGAGTCTAGAAGGGTGTTCCCAGAGGTATAGTGGTTATAAAGAGTCTAGAAGGGTGTTCCCAGAGAGGTATAGTGGTTATAAAGAGTCTAGAAGGGTGTTCCCAGAGAGGTATAGTGGTTATAAAGAGTCTAGAAGGGTGTTCTCAGAGAGGTATAGTGGTTATAAAGAGTCTAGAAGGGTGTTCTCAGAGGTATAGTGGTTATAAAGAGTCTAGAAGGGTGTTCCCAGAGAGGTATAGTGGTTATAAAGAGTCTAGAAGGGTGTTCCCAGAGAGGTATAGTGGTTATAAAGAGTCTAGAAGGGTGTTCCCAGAGGTATAGTGGTTATAAAGAGTCTAGAAGGGTGTTCCCAGAGAGGTATAGTGGTTATAAAGAGTCTAGAAGGGTGTTCCCAGAGAGGTATAGTTGTTATAAAGAGTCTAGAAGGGTGTTCTCAGAGGTATAGTGGTTATAAAGAGTCTAGAAGGGTGTTCCCAGAGAGGTATAGTGGTTATAAAGAGTCTAGAAGGGTGTTCTCAGAGGTATAGTGGTTATAAAGAGTCTAGAAGGGTGTTCCCAGAGAGGTATAGTGGTTATAAAGAGTCTAGAAGGGTGTTCCCAGAGAGGTATAGTGGTTATAAAGAGTCTAGAAGGGTGTTCCCAGAGGTATAGTGGTTATAAAGAGTCTAGAAGGGTGTTCCCAGAGAGGTATAGTGGTTATAAAGAGTCTAGAAGGGTGTTCTCAGAGGTATAGTGGTTATAAAGAGTCTAGAAGGGTGTTCTCAGAGGTATAGTGGTTATAAAGAGTCTAGAAGGGTGTTCCCAGAGGTATAGTGGTTATAAAGAGTCTAGAAGGGTGTTCCCAGAGAGGTATAGTGGTTATAAAGAGTCTAGAAGGGTGTTCCCAGAGAGGTATAGTGGTTATAAAGAGTCTAGAAGGGTGTTCCCAGAGAGGTATAGTGGTTATAAAGAGTCTAGAAGGGTGTTCTCAGAGAGGTATAGTGGTTATAAAGAGTCTAGAAGGGTGTTCTCAGAGAGGTATAGTGGTTATAAAGAGTCTAGAAGGGTGTTCTCAGAGGTATAGTGGTTATAAAGAGTCTAGAAGGGTGTTCTCAGAGGTATAGTGGTTATAAAGAGTCTAGAAGGGTGTTCCCAGAGGTATAGTGGTTATAAAGAGTCTAGAAGGGTGTTCCCAGAGAGGTATAGTGGTTATAAAGAGTCTAGAAGGGTGTTCTCAGAGGTATAGTGGTTATAAAGAGTCTAGAAGGGTGTTCCCAGAGAGGTATAGTGGTTATAAAGAGTCTAGAAGGGTGTTCTCAGAGAGGTATAGTGGTTATAAAGAGTCTAGAAGGGTGTTCTCAGAGGTATAGTGGTTATAAAGAGTCTAGAAGGGTGTTCCCAGAGAGGTATAGTGGTTATAAAGAGTCTAGAAGGGTGTTCCCAGAGAGGTATAGTGGTTATAAAGAGTCTAGAAGGGTGTTCCCAGAGGTATAGTGGTTATAAAGAGTCTAGAAGGGTGTTCCCAGAGAGGTATAGTGGTTATAAAGAGTCTAGAAGGGTGTTCCCAGAGAGGTATAGTGGTTATAAAGAGTCTAGAAGGGTGTTCTCAGAGGTATAGTGGTTATAAAGAGTCTAGAAGGGTGTTCCCAGAGAGGTATAGTGGTTATAAAGAGTCTAGAAGGGTGTTCTCAGAGGTATAGTGGTTATAAAGAGTCTAGAAGGGTGTTCCCAGAGAGGTATAGTGGTTATAAAGAGTCTAGAAGGGTGTTCCCAGAGAGGTATAGTGGTTATAAAGAGTCTAGAAGGGTGTTCCCAGAGGTATAGTGGTTATAAAGAGTCTAGAAGGGTGTTCCCAGAGAGGTATAGTGGTTATAAAGAGTCTAGAAGGGTGTTCTCAGAGGTATAGTGGTTATAAAGAGTCTAGAAGGGTGTTCTCAGAGGTATAGTGGTTATAAAGAGTCTAGAAGGGTGTTCCCAGAGTTATAGTGGTTATAAAGAGTCTAGAAGGGTGTTCCCAGAGAGGTATAGTGGTTATAAAGAGTCTAGAAGGGTGTTCTCAGAGGTATAGTGGTTATAAAGAGTCTAGAAGGGTGTTCCCAGAGAGGTATAGTGGTTATAAAGAGTCTAGAAGGGTGTTCTCAGAGGTATAGTGGTTATAAAGAGTCTAGAAGGGTGTTCCCAGAGAGGTATAGTGGTTATAAAGAGTCTAGAAGGGTGTTCCCAGAGAGGTATAGTGGTTATAAAGAGTCTAGAAGGGTGTTCCCAGAGGTATAGTGGTTATAAAGAGTCTAGAAGGGTGTTCCCAGAGAGGTATAGTGGTTATAAAGAGTCTAGAAGGGTGTTCTCAGAGGTATAGTGGTTATAAAGAGTCTAGAAGGGTGTTCTCAGAGGTATAGTGGTTATAAAGAGTCTAGAAGGGTGTTCCCAGAGGTATAGTGGTTATAAAGAGTCTAGAAGGGTGTTCCCAGAGAGGTATAGTGGTTATAAAGAGTCTAGAAGGGTGTTCTCAGAGGTATAGTGGTTATAAAGAGTCTAGAAGGGTGTTCCCAGAGAGGTATAGTGGTTATAAAGAGTCTAGAAGGGTGTTCTCAGAGGTATAGTGGTTATAAAGAGTCTAGAAGGGTGTTCCCAGAGAGGTATAGTGGTTATAAAGAGTCTAGAAGGGTGTTCCCAGAGAGGTATAGTGGTTATAAAGAGTCTAGAAGGGTGTTCCCAGAGGTATAGTGGTTATAAAGAGTCTAGAAGGGTGTTCCCAGAGAGGTATAGTGGTTATAAAGAGTCTAGAAGGGTGTTCTCAGAGGTATAGTGGTTATAAAGAGTCTAGAAGGGTGTTCTCAGAGGTATAGTGGTTATAAAGAGTCTAGAAGGGTGTTCCCAGAGTTATAGTGGTTATAAAGAGTCTAGAAGGGTGTTCCCAGAGAGGTATAGTGGTTATAAAGAGTCTAGAAGGGTGTTCTCAGAGGTATAGTGGTTATAAAGAGTCTAGAAGGGTGTTCCCAGAGAGGTATAGTGGTTATAAAGAGTCTAGAAGGGTGTTCTCAGAGGTATAGTGGTTATAAAGAGTCTAGAAGGGTGTTCCCAGAGAGGTATAGTGGTTATAAAGAGTCTAGAAGGGTGTTCCCAGAGAGGTATAGTGGTTATAAAGAGTCTAGAAGGGTGTTCCCAGAGGTATAGTGGTTATAAAGAGTCTAGAAGGGTGTTCCCAGAGAGGTATAGTGGTTATAAAGAGTCTAGAAGGGTGTTCTCAGAGGTATAGTGGTTATAAAGAGTCTAGAAGGGTGTTCTCAGAGGTATAGTGGTTATAAAGAGTCTAGAAGGGTGTTCCCAGAGGTATAGTGGTTATAAAGAGTCTAGAAGGGTGTTCCCAGAGAGGTATAGTGGTTATAAAGAGTCTAGAAGGGTGTTCCCAGAGAGGTATAGTGGTTATAAAGAGTCTAGAAGGGTGTTCCCAGAGAGGTATAGTGGTTATAAAGAGTCTAGAAGGGTGTTCTCAGAGAGGTATAGTGGTTATAAAGAGTCTAGAAGGGTGTTCTCAGAGAGGTATAGTGGTTATAAAGAGTCTAGAAGGGTGTTCTCAGAGGTATAGTGGTTATAAAGAGTCTAGAAGGGTGTTCTCAGAGGTATAGTGGTTATAAAGAGTCTAGAAGGGTGTTCCCAGAGGTATAGTGGTTATAAAGAGTCTAGAAGGGTGTTCCCAGAGAGGTATAGTGGTTATAAAGAGTCTAGAAGGGTGTTCTCAGAGGTATAGTGGTTATAAAGAGTCTAGAAGGGTGTTCCCAGAGAGGTATAGTGGTTATAAAGAGTCTAGAAGGGTGTTCTCAGAGAGGTATAGTGGTTATAAAGAGTCTAGAAGGGTGTTCTCAGAGGTATAGTGGTTATAAAGAGTCTAGAAGGGTGTTCCCAGAGAGGTATAGTGGTTATAAAGAGTCTAGAAGGGTGTTCCCAGAGAGGTATAGTGGTTATAAAGAGTCTAGAAGGGTGTTCCCAGAGGTATAGTGGTTATAAAGAGTCTAGAAGGGTGTTCCCAGAGAGGTATAGTGGTTATAAAGAGTCTAGAAGGGTGTTCCCAGAGAGGTATAGTGGTTATAAAGAGTCTAGAAGGGTGTTCTCAGAGGTATAGTGGTTATAAAGAGTCTAGAAGGGTGTTCCCAGAGAGGTATAGTGGTTATAAAGAGTCTAGAAGGGTGTTCTCAGAGGTATAGTGGTTATAAAGAGTCTAGAAGGGTGTTCCCAGAGAGGTATAGTGGTTATAAAGAGTCTAGAAGGGTGTTCCCAGAGAGGTATAGTGGTTATAAAGAGTCTAGAAGGGTGTTCCCAGAGGTATAGTGGTTATAAAGAGTCTAGAAGGGTGTTCCCAGAGAGGTATAGTGGTTATAAAGAGTCTAGAAGGGTGTTCTCAGAGGTATAGTGGTTATAAAGAGTCTAGAAGGGTGTTCTCAGAGGTATAGTGGTTATAAAGAGTCTAGAAGGGTGTTCCCAGAGTTATAGTGGTTATAAAGAGTCTAGAAGGGTGTTCCCAGAGAGGTATAGTGGTTATAAAGAGTCTAGAAGGGTGTTCCCAGAGAGGTATAGTGGTTATAAAGAGTCTAGAAGGGTGTTCTCAGAGAGGTATAGTGGTTATAAAGAGTCTAGAAGGGTGTTCTCAGAGGTATAGTGGTTATAAAGAGTCTAGAAGGGTGTTCCCAGAGAGGTATAGTGGTTATAAAGAGTCTAGAAGGGTGTTCCCAGAGAGGTATAGTGGTTATAAAGAGTCTAGAAGGGTGTTCCCAGAGGTATAGTGGTTATAAAGAGTCTAGAAGGGTGTTCCCAGAGAGGTATAGTGGTTATAAAGAGTCTAGAAGGGTGTTCCCAGAGAGGTATAGTGGTTATAAAGAGTCTAGAAGGGTGTTCTCAGAGGTATAGTGGTTATAAAGAGTCTAGAAGGGTGTTCCCAGAGAGGTATAGTGGTTATAAAGAGTCTAGAAGGGTGTTCTCAGAGGTATAGTGGTTATAAAGAGTCTAGAAGGGTGTTCCCAGAGAGGTATAGTGGTTATAAAGAGTCTAGAAGGGTGTTCCCAGAGAGGTATAGTGGTTATAAAGAGTCTAGAAGGGTGTTCCCAGAGGTATAGTGGTTATAAAGAGTCTAGAAGGGTGTTCCCAGAGAGGTATAGTGGTTATAAAGAGTCTAGAAGGGTGTTCTCTGAGGTATAGTGGTTATAAAGAGTCTAGAAGGGTGTTCTCAGAGAGGTATAGTGGTTATAAAGAGTCTAGAAGGGTGTTCCCAGAGGTATAGTGGTTATAAAGAGTCTAGAAGGGTGTTCTCAGAGGTATAGTGGTTATAAAGAGTCTAGAAGGGTGTTCCCAGAGGTATAGTGGTTATAAAGAGTCTAGAAGGGTGTTCCCAGAGGTATAGTGGTTATAAAGAGTCTAGAAGGGTGTTCTCAGAGAGGTATAGTGGTTATAAAGAGTCTAGAAGGGTGTTCTCAGAGGTATAGTGGTTATAAAGAGTCTAGAAGGGTGTTCTCAGAGGTATAGTGGTTATAAAGAGTCTAGAAGGGTGTTCCCAGAGAGGTATAGTGGTTATAAATAGTCTAGAAGGGTGTTCCCAGAGAGGTATAGTGGTTATAAAGAGTCTAGAAGGGTGTTCCCAGAGGTATAGTGGTTATAAAGAGTCTAGAAGGGTGTTCTCAGAGGTATAGTGGTTACAAAGAGTCTAGAAGGGTGTTCTCAGAGGTATAGTGGTTATAAAGAGTCTAGAATGGTTTTCCCAGAGAGGTATAGTGGTTATAAAGAGTCTAGAAGGGTGTTCCCAGAGGTATAGTGGTTATAAAGAGTCTAGAAGGGTGTTCTCAGAGGTATAGTGGTTATAAAGAGTCTAGAAGGGTGTTCTCAGAGGTATAGTGGTTATAAATAGTCTAGAAGGGTGTTCCCAGAGAGGTATAGTGGTTATAAAGAGTCTAGAAGGGTGTTCTCAGAGGTATAGTGGTTATAAAGAGTCTAGAAGGGTGTTCTCAGAGGTATAGTGGTTATAAAGAGTCTAGAAGGGTGTTCTCAGAGGTATAGTGGTTATAAAGAGTCTAGAAGGGTGTTCTCAGAGAGGTATAGTGGTTATAAAGAGTCTAGAAGGGTGTTCTCAGAGGTATAGTGGTTATAAAGAGTCTAGAAGGGTGTTCTCAGAGAGGTATAGTGGTTATAAAGAGTCTAGAAGGGTGTTCTCAGAGGTATAGTGGTTATAAAGAGTCTAGAAGGGTGTTCCCAGAGAGGTATAGTGGTTATAAAGAGTCTAGAAGGGTGTTCTCAGAGGTATAGTGGTTATAAAGAGTCTAGAAGGGTGTTCTCAGAGGTATAGTGGTTATAAAGAGTCTAGAAGGGTGTTCCCAAAGAGGTATAGTGGTTATAAAGAGTCTAGAAGGGTGTTCTCAGAGGTATAGTGGTTATAAAGAGTCTAGAAGGGTGTTCTCAGAGGTATAGTGGTTATAAAGAGTCTAGAAGGGTGTTCTCAGAGAGGTATAGTGGTTATAAAGAGTCTAGAAGGGTGTTCTCAGAGGTATAGTGGTTATAAAGAGTCTAGAAGGGTGTTCTCAGAGAGGTATAGTGGTTATAAAGAGTCTAGAAGGGTGTTCTCAGAGGTATAGTGGTTATAAAGAGTCTAGAAGGGTGTTCCCAGAGAGGTATAGTGGTTATAAAGAGTCTAGAAGGGTGTTCTCAGAGGTATAGTGGTTATAAAGAGTCTAGAAGGGTGTTCTCAGAGGTATAGTGGTTATAAAGAGTCTAGAAGGGTGTTCCCAGAGAGGTATAGTGGTTATAAAGAGTCTAGAAGGGTGTTCTCAGAGATATAGTGGTTATAAAGAGTCTAGAATGGTTTTCCCAGAGAGGTATAGTGGTTATAAAGAGTCTAGAAGGGTGTTCCCAGAGGTATAGTGGTTATAAAGAGTCTAGAAGGGTGTTCTCAGAGGTATAGTGGTTATAAAGAGTCTAGAAGGGTGTTCTCAGAGGTATAGTGGTTATAAAGAGTCTAGAAGGGTGTTCCCAGAGAGGTATAGTGGTTATAAAGAGTCTAGAAGGGTGTTCTCAGAGGAATAGTGGTTATAAAGAGTCTAGAAGGGTGTTCTCAGAGGTATAGTGGTTATAAAGAGTCTAGAAGGGTGTTCTCAGAGAGGTATAGTGGTTATAAAGAGTCTAGAAGGGTGTTCTCAGAGGTATAGTGGTTATAAAGAGTCTAGAAGGGTGTTCTCAGAGAGGTATAGTGGTTATAAAGAGTCTAGAAGGGTGTTCTCAGAGGTATAGTGGTTATAAAGAGTCTAGAAGGGTGTTCCCAGAGAGGTATAGTGGTTATAAAGAGTCTAGAAGGGTGTTCTCAGAGGTATAGTGGTTATAAAGAGTCTAGAAGGGTGTTCTCAGAGGTATAGTGGTTATAAAGAGTCTAGAAGGGTGTTCTCAGAGGTATAGTGGTTATAAAGAGTCTAGAAGGGTGTTCCCAGAGAGGTATAGTGGTTATAAAGAGTCTAGAAGGGTGTTCTCAGAGATATAGTGGTTATAAAGAGTCTAGAAGGGTGTTCTCGGAGGTATAGTGGTTATAAATAGTCTAGAAGGGTGTTCTCAGAGGTATAGTGGTTATAAAGAGTCTAGAAGGGTGTTCTCAGAGGTATAGTGGTTATAAAGAGTCTAGAAGGGTGTTCTCAGAGGTATAGTGGTTATAAAGAGTCTAGAAGGGTGTTCTCAGAGGTATAGTGGTTATAAAGAGTCTAGAAGGGTGTTCTCAGAGGTATAGTGGTTATAAAGAGTCTAGAAGGGTGTTCTCAGAGGTATAGTGGTTATAAAGAGTCTAGAAGGGTGTTCCCAGAGGTATAGTGGTTATAAAGAGTCTAGAAGGGTGTTCTCAGAGGTATAGTGGTTATAAAGAGTCTAGAAGGGTGTTCTCAGAGGTATAGTGGTTATAAAGAGTCTAGAAGGGTGTTCTCGGAGGTATAGTGGTTATAAAGAGTCTAGAAGGGTGTTCTCAGAGGTATAGTGGTTATAATGAGTCTAGAAGGGTGTTCTCAGAGGTATAGTGGTTATAATGAGTCTAGAAGGGTGTTCCCAGAGAGGTATAGTGGTTATAAAGAGTCTAGAAGGGTGTTCCCAGAGAGGTATAGTGGTTATAAAGAGTCTAGAAGGGTGTTCTCAGAGGTATAGTGGTTATAAAGAGTCTAGAAGGGTGTTCCCAGCTAGGTATAGTGGTTATAAAGAGTCTAGAAGGGTGTTCCCAGAGAGGTATAGTGGTTATAAAGAGTCTAGAAGGGTGTTCTCAGAGGTATAGTGGTTATAAAGAGTCTAGAAGGGTGTTCTCAGAGGTATAGTGGTTATAACCCCCTCTCTGGAGCCTGCTGGCCTAGGATCAGAAACCCTGTCACCTCTGTCTCCCTCTCAGCCTCCCTGTTGTCCTAATAATGTCCTCTATAGAGAGATGGTGAAGAGAGTGACAGGTGGTTTGCTCTATAGAGAGATGGTGAAGTGAGAGAGTGACACGGTGGTTTGCTCTATAGAGAGATGGTGAAGAGAGAGAGTGACAGGTGGTTTGCTCTATAGAGAGATGGTGAAGAGAGAGAGTGACTCGGTGGTTTGCTCTATAGAGAGATGGTGAAGAGAGAGAGTGACAGGTGGTTTGCTCTATAGAGAGATGGTGAAGAGAGAGAGTGACAGGTGGTTTGCTCTATAGAGAGATGGTGAAGAGAGAGAGTGACAGGTGGTTTGCTCTATAGAGAGATGGTGAAGAGAGAGAGTGACTCGGTGGTTTGCTCTATAGAGAGATGGTGAAGTGAGAGAGTGACACGGTGGTTTGCTCTATAGAGAGATGGTGAAGAGAGAGAGTGACAGGTGGTTTGCTCTATAGAGAGATGGTGAAGAGAGAGAGAGACAGGTGGTTTGCTCTATAGAGAGATGGTGAAGAGAGAGAGTGACAGGTGGTTTGCTCTATAGAGAGATGGTGAAGAGCAGGGTTAGAAATAAAAAAAATTCAAGGGCTTTTTTTGCCCCCCTTAATTGATTTTTGGGGGCTTTTTTTTGTATTTCGGGGGCACTGAATTTTTATGATGAAAATTAACATAAGGATTATAAAACATTGTTGACACTTTTTTTTACAGTCTTTGTCCCTATGTTTGATAACGTAATGTTAATGTCTCCATATATAGGGCTCTACGCTAACCTTTTTCCCAAGGAGCACATGTGCTCCTAAATAAAATGTTAATAAATAAAATCTAAATAAAAATTTAGGAGCACACAAAGAAATTTAGGAGCACAGTGAAAATTGTTCAAGTAACACAGAGTTTATTAACTATTTATCACATGCATATTATACTGTGCGTGTGCACACTATGAATTGAAAATGAGGGACCCTGATGTAAACAAGACGAAAGTATTTCTCTGGTCTGCATCCTCTTAACAATTGTGTGTATTGAGCCGTACTGTACTGTACCCATTTTGCAATCTGTTAATAAAGTTTTCAATCAATCAAACGCAAAGGATATCTGTCCTCAAGCTGCTTTTGTATGTTGTAGTGTTGTTATGATACCAACATTTTGACTTTGATACAGATAGGAAAGGTAATGGAATATATTATTAGATGACAGAACATTGAAAATTCTTTATACAATTCTTTAATTCATTATGAAATATAAATTCCGTTTTTGGGTGGAACGTTTGTTGCCAGGAGGGAGGGAGGCGGGGACCGCTGCGTGTTACACACAACACGGAGAAATGTCCAAGCGTCTAGCTGCTTCGGTGCGTCGTTAACGTTAACGTCGGAAGAAATTCCCCACTAAGCCCTAAATTCAGAGCAGAGCAGTATCCTAATGACTTTTATGCTTCAGTCGATAAGGTGTTTTGCGAATTCTGTCAACATACCGTGGGGACTGGACCCGCAAAAACATGTGCGAATATCACTTCAAAAGCCATGTCAGCCGGATTCCTCTTTCTCCTCGTCTCTCTTTTGCTCAAAATAAAAATCAATGGGCTTCATGGCTGGCTGATTTTTTTGCGTTGTCTGATTCTGAATGTATAACTTGCCTATGCCGGTACCGTGACTTTGTTTTCCAGCGCTACTGTGATTGGACGTTTATGCGCCTTGTGTAATGTGGGACTATTAACAGCGGAGCTGTTTTGTAATCTTCACTCGCCTCGAGTAAATGATTTTTCCGGGTCGCGCACACACACATATTATTAGGGGCAAATACAAGGGAAATGCTCGCACTGTAGATCATATATATAATTATATATATAATTAGTAAACTGTCGGGGGCATTTTATGCCCCCCTTAACTGATTTTCGAGGGCATTTTGTCCATTTTCAAGGGCATTTTGCCCCGAGCCCCCGTTAATTTCGAACCCTGAAGAGAGAGAGTGACAGGTGGTTTGCTCTATAGAGAGATGGTGAAGAGAGAGACAGGTGGTTTGCTCTATAGAGAGATGGTGAAGAGAGAGAGTGACAGGTGGTTTGCTCTATAGAGAGATGGTGAAGAGAGAGAGTGACTCGGTGGTTTGCTCTATAGAGAGATGGTGAAGAGAGAGAGTGACTCGGTGGTTTGCTCTATAGAGAGATGGTGAAGAGAGAGACAGGTGGTTTGCTCTATAGAGAGATGGTGAAGAGAGAGAGTGACAGGTGGTTTGCTCTATAGAGAGATGGTGAAGAGAGAGAGTGACTCGGTGGTTTGCTCTATAGAGAGATGGTGAAGAGAGAGACAGGTGGTTTGCTCTATAGAGAGATGGTGAAGAGAGAGAGTGACAGGTGGTTTGCTCTATAGAGAGATGGTGAAGAGAGAGTGACTCGGTGGTTTGCTCTATAGAGAGATGGTGAAGAGAGAGAGTGACTCGGTGGTTTGCTCTATAGAGAGATGGTGAAGAGAGAGAGTGACTCGGTGGTTTGCTCTATAGAGAGATGGTGAAGAGAGAGAGTGACTCGGTGGTTTGCTCTATAGAGAGATGGTGAAGAGAGAGAGTGACTCGGTGGTTTGCTCTATAGAGAGATGGTGAAGAGAGAGAGAGTGACAGGTGGTTTGCTCTATAGAGAGATGGTGAAGAGAGAGAGTGACTCGGTGGTTTGCTCTATAGAGAGATGGTGAAGAGAGAGAGTGACTCGGTGGTTTGCTCTATAGAGAGATGGTGAAGAGAGAGAGAGTGACAGGTGGTTTGCTCTATAGAGAGATGGTGAAGAGAGAGAGTGACTCGGTGGTTTGCTCTATAGAGAGATGGTGAAGAGAGAGAGTGACACTGTGGTTTGCTCTATAGAGAGATGGTGAAGAGAGAGAGTGACAGGTGGTTTGCTCTATAGAGAGATGGTGAAGAGAGAGAGTGACAGGTGGTTTGCTCTATAGAGAGATGGTGAAGAGAGAGAGAGTGACACGGTGGTTTGCTCTATAGAGAGATGGTGAAGAGAGAGAGTGACTCGGTGGTTTGCTCTATAGAGAGATGGTGAAGAGAGAGAGTGACAGGTGGTTTGCTCTATAGAGAGATGGTGAAGAGAGAGAGTGACAGGTGGTTTGCTCTATAGAGAGATGGTGAAGAGAGAGAGTGACACGGTGGTTTGCTCTATAGAGAGATGGTGAAGAGAGAGAGTGACAGGTGGTTTGCTCTATAGAGAGATGGTGAAGAGAGAGAGTGACACGGTGGTTTGCTCTATAGAGAGATGGTGAAGAGAGAGAGTGACACAGTGGTTTGCTCTATAGAGAGATGGTGCATCACTAACGCGGTGGTTTGCTCTCTGTGTCTCAGGCGTCTCCAAGCGCATGGAGTGGCTCCTGGAACTGATGGGCCTCATCAGGAACGTGGCGTACGGGGCCTCCTCCGTGAAGTACCACGACCCCCAGCAGGTAGGTTACTGTAGGGGTCACGACCCCCAGCAGGTAGGTTACTGTAGGGGTCAGCAGGTATGTTACTGTAGGGGTCACGACCCCCAGCAGGTAGGTTACTGTAGGGGTCACGACCCCCAGCAGGTAGGTTACTGTAGGGGTCACGACCCCCAGCAGGTAGGTTACTGTAGGGGTCACGACCCCCAGCAGGTAGGTTACTGTAGGGGTCACGACCCCCAGCAGGTAGGTTACTGTAGGGGTCATGACCCCCAGCAGGTAGGTTACTGTAGGGCTAATGTATTGCTATTCATCTTCTATTGATGTTTTTTATATATATATATATTGTGGATCGTGATATATATGTTGTCATAAATTAATTAAATGAAAAAAATTAATTAAATTAAAAAATGTAAGTCAATATAAAGTCAGGTTTCTGAAATATTTCAGAATGTCAATTGAAAATCCACCAACAACTTGATTTGGTTACCGTGTCACAGTTCCCATTACCCTGCCGTGCCTGATACCTTACCTTGCCTTACCCCCATTACGCTGCCTGACGCAGAGGGCAGCAACAACGTTTCTCCACTTGCATCTGTCTTTGGCCATCTTCTCTGGTGGTGTTGCTGGAGCTCCTTCTCTATAGTCCTACGCCAGGTCGCTTTAGGCCTCCCTTTCTTTCTCCTGCCTCCTGGAGTCCAGTGTAGTGCGACTCTTGGGATCACGTTGGTGTCCATTCTGAGGACATGGCCAATCCAGGTCCACCTTAGTTTATTAATTATACAGTGCATGTCATCTTGTTGGGTAATGTTGAGGAGGTTATTGTTGGAGATGATCTTGGGCCAGAATATACGCAGGATTTTTGTGCAGGCATGAGGTGTGGAAAGTGGATCATTTATGGATGTCGCTTTCTGTGGTTTTCCAGCATTCTGCACCATATATTAGTGTTGTTGAGAGTACGCAGCTTTGGTAGATCCGGAGTTTTGTTTTGGTGCTGTATTGGTTTGACTTCCAGATTTGTTTGGTCTTATGAAGGTTGTGTATGCTTTGTTAATCCGGTTTTGGATGTCCTTACTTGCTCCCCCATCATGGTGAATGATGCTTCCAAGGTCTGTGAAATGAGTTTTCCAAGACCTGTTCCTCTATTGGAAATATTCATCCTCTATTGATGTTTCATGTGTATGTGACGGAAGGGCTAGGTCATCCGCAAAGTCGAGGTCTTCAATGGTGGAACAGAGGGTCCAACGAATCTCCTCATAAACCAGTCTATTGTAAGGTTGAAAAGTAATGCTGACATCACACATCCTCGGCAGACTCCAGATCCTACTTCAAAACTGGTGGTGCTTGTTCCCACAGTGTAAGAAAAGCCGGTGTAGAACAGTTTGATGACATTAACTATGTGGGAGGGGATTCCATAGCTCATGCATTAAAGCGTTCCGTCTCCAGACGGATTTCAGTCTTTTTAATTTTTTTTCCGTCAATTTGATTTGGAGTCTGACGGAATTGGCTACCTGGTATAATATGATTTGTAGATGCGTAGGGCATTTTGACCATTCTAACCAATCAAACGTGAGCTTGACGCACACACGCTGCTCACAGTGCCCTCCCCCTCACAGACCTGTCTTGTCACAGACCCGTATCATTTGCACCGAAGATAGCAAGCGTGCAGGTCCTCTTTTAACACCACTGAAGCATTAAACAATGGCCCAGTAAACTATTCACTTTAGTTTACTACACGAGGCGTTCTCTAACGTTATCTAGCTGGCTAGCTGATAGCTCATAACATAATTGAAATTAGTTTTTGAAGCTGTGGCTAACGTTAGCTAGCTACCGATCTTCGGGTGGCTAACGGTTAGCTACCTAGCAACTGTAGCTTGCTAATACGGGCTGTCCTGGCTGGCTAACTTTTATTTCGCAATGGAGTGGAGCTAACTAACTGTACAAATCGATGTGATTGGCTGAGGCTGTATTTTGTACGGTTGGCTGCCTGGCTGTTGTGGATTTGGATAGCCAGCTAGCAGCTAACATCAACTCAATGTCAACACTATGTTGACACTCTGAGCGAGTTTGCCGACAGCAATGTAACAAACAATATGGTCCGTGCGGAACCATTATCCCCAACACATAGTTATTAGCTAACGTAAGCATAATAACGATAATGGAAGGAGTAAGCCGGCCACTAAAGAAAACACGCAGTGTTTTCAGATGAAAAGGATGAGCGGCACCACCCCAACAAAAGAAAGTTTTGAGAGGAATGGAAGTTTGAAGATAGCAGTGTTTCAAGAGACTGACTAGGCTACAGTATGATGCAGGGGCTGTAGACGGTGGTGAGTTGTTAACTTGTTCCGTGTTCCGCAACTATGTCAAAAAGAAAAACAGAAACAACACATTTGTCATTGTCGTGTTACTTCACAGTACAAATATGTGAGTCCTCTGCTGTGGTTGTGAGTATCCTTTATTAGCTTAACTCCGTAGCAACATCACACAGGTGTATCTGTAGACGGTCTCCTCCCCACTGTATATTCTCTCCCCACCGTATGTATCTTTTTTCTCCCACCCACCCTAATGTACAGTCTCCTCCCCATCATAATGTATATAATCTCTGTTAGGATCTATGGGTAACAGTACTGTATATTTGCATATCGTATATGTCACAAATGTAACATTACTATATACCTGTCCTGTAGTATGTCATGTATGTCCCTATGCCATAAATGTTGTGTATGTCATAAATGTCACTATGCATTGAAAATGGGGGACCCTGATGTAAACAAGACAAACGTCTTTCTCTGGTCTGCATCCCCTTAACAATTGTGTGTATTGAGCCGTACTGTATTGTACCCATTCTGCAATCTGTTAAATATTGATTGATTGTTATAACAGATTGCAGAATGGGTACAATACAGTACAGCTCAATACACACAATTGTTAAGGGGTTGCAGACCAGAGAAAGACTTTCCTCTTGTTCACATCAGGGTCCCCCATTTTCAATTCATCATAACATATATGACATACTTGACATACAGATAGATAATACTGCTACATCTATACATTTATGACATACCAGATTTACAAATACAGTATTGTTTGTGATACAATAAGAGTGTATATACATTTGACGAAGACACTGTACATTGGAGGAGGTTGGGTGGGGGGGGGGGGGACTGTACATTGGAGGTGGTTGGGGGGGGGGAGGGTTGGGTAGGCGGGGTGGGGTGGGGGGGTAACTGTACATTGGATTATCGACGAAACCGAAACAAGTAGGCTCCCTTAAAACGCCAACGCTATTAAAAAGAAATACAGTGGAGGTTAAAATAAGAATATGACTTGGCCTGAAAAAAAGTTCAGTCAGGAGATTTTGTTTTGCTTTAATCCCTGCCATAGCTTCTCGTGATCTTCCAGAGACTATCACGGTGGATGCTGTCAAAATACCTTCTGGAAGTCGATGAAGTTTATGTAAAGCTGTCGTTGCCATTCACTGCACTACTCAATGATGTTCCCCAGAGTGAAGATCTCGTCGACTCATCCCTTTCCTTTCCTAAAAGTGCCTTGTTCATCGCGGAGTACTTTGTCAACTGCTGATGCAGTGCCATATGATGATGACCGTGAATTAGATCATTCAGCGTGTGATTTCCCTAATCCCACATTGTGATATATTATTCTTGAAACAAAACATTATTCCTAAATATCGTGATTTCATTCATGTATTAATTCACATCGTCCGGGCCTTTCCCAGTCATGTTTATGAAAAGGTTATCTCCAGACACAGTGGTGTTGTTGACACACTGCGAAGGCCTCTACCTTCAGAGCGCAGTGTTGTCCAACATCTAGGTGAGAGTCTGAGTATTCTCTCTCTCTCTGCAGTCAGAGAGAGACTGGAATGCAGCTCTCTCTGGGGGGGGAAGCTCTGCGTGCGAGTGCAATTCCGGGGGGGATGCACGTGTAGACATGTCTCTCACCGAGTCAGTTGTGTCAAGGCTGCGTCACACCAGCAACCTTTATTCATTCATTTAATCTGTGTGTCATCTCAAAGGAGCATTGAGTCTAATTTACAATGATGTTGAGAAATACAACACATAATAAATACAAAAAAGAAAATATAGAAACAAGGTCAATCAATTAGACATTTAAAATGATTAAAAACAACTGTGGTGAGGTGGTTTGCTATTAAATATCTAACATGCAACTTGGGTACAACTGAGTTGGATCAGAATTGCATAATATAAGACAGGGGTGCCCAACCTTTTTTGAACCAAGATCTACTTTTTAATTTACCACCTGTATATTGTAAGCCGTCATTTGAGGCTTTATAAAAGCAGCATAATGAACACAAATCTGTCAGTGCCGAGTCCGACCTCATCTTAAATAACAAACGGCATTGCTTGTTGTAGTTAACAAGGAGAGGCAGAGTTGATTTTGCAAAAAAATAAAAAAGCGTTTTTTTTTTTTTTATCTAATTTTATTAATCGAGATCTACTTGAAATCAGCCCGCGATCTACCTGTCGATCGCGATCGACTGGTTGGGCACCACTGATATAAGACGTAACTTACAAGAAACTAAAGACTGTAACTTGACATCCATCCGCAAACCACACCTGTAACCTGTGTATATACGGTAGTTATACCATATATAGTTGTCTCTGTAATGCCTTAACACTTTGGCGACCACAGTCTTGCGCCGATTTATAGGCCAGAGGATAGAGGTTTGTTTACAAACCGATGTACTTTCTAACAGCTATATATATAATTTATAGTATTTCTATCTGTCCATTCTCATTGTCACTTGAGTGCATAAACCGTGCCTTCATAATGGCTTAAAGAAAATAAAAAACCATCGGTTGGTTGTCATTTTATAGCGTCGTGAATATAAGGTTTATCGCACTTTTCGTCTCGTCTTTTTTCTGGGGAGCTAGATAATAGGCAAAACGTTGGCGCCGTTATATCAAACGCCATTTCTGCTGTATAAATACGAATGAAATAAAACACACTGCGTAGCATCCGGACTATTACAGAGCATCTATGGATGAAATGGGGGCGGCGGGGGACGCCGATCAGTATTATTGATTAGCAATACAGTGTGTGTTCAAGTAGCCATTTTCACTGATCGATCCCGTTACGTTTTAAAACAATGTCCAATCCAGCTGTAATTTGGGGGAATAGTATCCTACCGTCAGGCCATGTGATCGCCGGCAGCATTTCGTCATTAGTCATCGGAATCTGGTAGATCGATATGTCCATTGGCTAATCATAAATCCCATTATTCCAGGCTGAAATATGCGTTCGGTAACGGGATCAAAGATGAAGGGTCTTCGTTTGGAACCGAGGCTCTTATGAAACGCCTACATACAGTGAAAAGATTTTTTTTTCAAATGCCCTCAATGATACTGCAGTGGAGCGATGGCGCCCCTAAGCGGATCTGGCCGGTATTGCATGTTTCGAAAATCAAATATGTGGGGAGGTCCTGCATGTCGATCGCGGACGTTAATAGCGTTATAAATATGGAATAAAACAATAACAACTCGCCACGAGTTAACTCGTGGCTCTGGTCCTCAACGGGTGGAATCGAATCACGAGTTAACTCGTGGACGGTCCACATAGTGTTAAGCTGCTCGTGGTGCAGCAATGCATTTACGTATGTACAATGCCAATTTTGTCATCATCTCACACGTATATCCCAAGGCTCTAAACAGTTTAGTTGTGATGGTTATTGAGAGTTGATCAGTTTGAATATGGCCACTGGTGATGTCATCAGAGGACACTGAGTCCCTGTGTTGCAGTTATTGCAATCCTTCTCTATTTTCCTTTTATCTGCATGATTTCATTGAGCTGTAATTAACACAACAACACAAGGATTCAGTCTCCTCTCATGAATTCAGATTTCCATCGCAGGCTTCATTTTCAACAGGCAGCATTTGAGTGAAGCGTCCCTGAGCGCCCGTCTCTTGGAGGTTGAATATGTTCAATATTTCAATATTTGAGTGCTTAAAAACATGCTCTTCTCAGTGACATGAATGAATCAATGAATGAAAAGTTTATAACATGTGATTCCTCATATTCCTCCAAACAAATCACGGTATCTTGTTCCGTCAAACCAAACAATCATAACAACTAATTAAAAAACATAAAAAAATATTTTTAAAAAGGAATTATAAACAAAAGGCCAAGAGCAATGTGTTTGGTTGGCAGACATGTCCAAAAAAGGAGTAGAGGGAAGCTAAGCTTATTGGTCCCTACCCCCTTACATTTATATTTGTTCTTCCATTAATTTGACTAGATATAACATAATTTAGTATATTACAATATAGAATATACTTTTACTTATATTAAAGAATATATATATATAAAAAAAAAACTTGATTCACTTGACAGCAGTGAATATAGTACAACACTACATAACACAATATAACATAACTTTGTTTATCCTCATTACTCATTTCTGTATTTCTCTAATGTGTATTTTTTTTAGCTGCTTTTTAAATTGTGCCACATGTTTACTCAGTTTGATGTATTCAGGTAAATTATTCCACAACTTCACTCCACACACCGACATGCACATGCTTTTCAGCGTCAGGACATCAGGAACGGCATTTCCATTGAAACGAATTACAAAAGACACTGGCGCTGAAAACACAGGTTATCAGGCGCTGATGATGCCGCGGCATAGAATACTTCTATACCCCCCCCCCTAAAATAACACTGCATCTTTAAAGGTATAATCTGTAATGCCGTCAAACAGCGATCTCTAGGCAACAACATACTATATAATATATATATATATATAAACAAGACAAGACAAAGCAGCAACCCCTCCCCTATATACCCACTGAAATCCAATTCACACATCACGACAAAAACTAAACAAAGTGCAGTACCATGTTGTCCTCTTTTGTATACTTACTTCATCGGGGCATATATTTTGCATTTTTTTATTATATATATTAGATATTAGTTATTATTAAATGATATATATACTGTAACTATATTTAGTGTAGGGCAAATATAACTGAGAGGGCATACATACCCTCATCTTGCCATTTTTACACTGCCTACTTGCCCTTATACGCATGTCCAGAGTTAATTATATTGTTATATTGTTTACACTGCCCATTTTTTATTCTATTTGTGTTTTTACTTCTCCACTGTACTATAATTCTATGACCTGTATCGTGTCTTCTACTACCTGTACCCCCCCCCCCCCCCCCCCCCCATCCCCCCATGCTGCTATGATGCCTGAATTTCCCCAAGGGGATCAATAAAGGAATATCTTATCTTTTGCCTCGAGGTCCCTGTTTGATGACATCACCGACCCTACCTCTCAGTGAACTCAGCTGGCCTCTTGTTTCCCACAATCCTCTGCAGGCCACGGACTTCCTGCTCCAGGTGTTCTCCGGGGCCGTGGTGTCCTGGGGCGACCTCTCCATGCCCCTGCTCCTCGGCATCAGGGCCCAGTGGTTCCCGTGGCAACCGGGCTCCAAGCCGCCCGCCCTGCCTCACCGGCTCTACGGCGACGAGTGGCTCACCGAGCAGGCACTCCCCCTCTGCCTGCAGGGGGCACTCTCCCACAGCCTGGCTCAGCTGCTAGCCAAAGAGCCCTGGAGCAGCCAATCACAGAAGGTAACAGCTAGAAGATCCCACCTGGGGCCTCGCCTCTGAATTCCTCTGTAGATGGGATGGGTGACAACATTGTGTCTCGTCTCAGTTCATAGATTGGCTCTTCAGTGTCATGGAAGGTCCTGAGGAGGGTCTGTCGATGACCAGCATCACTGCAGCCAGAGGTGAGTGCGGCACATGCTACTAACTAGGAGGACTGAACTAAACTAGGATCTGCAGTCAGTGATCAACTAGGATCCAGTCAGTGATCAACTAGGATCCAGTCAGTGATCAACTAGGATCCAGTCAGTGATCAACTAGGACCTCCAGTCAGTGATCAACTAGGATCCAGTCAGTGATCAACTAGGATCTCCAGTCAGTGATCAACTAGGATCCAGTCTGTGATCAACTAGGATCTCCAGTCAGTGATCAACTAGGACCTCCAGTCAGTGATCAACTAGGACCTCCAGTCAGTGATCAACTAGGATCCAGTCAGTGATCAACTAGGATCCAGTCAGTGATCAACTAGGATCCAGTCAGTGATCAACTAGGATCCAGTCAGTGATCAACTAGGACCTCCAGTGGCGGCTATGTGGTGTAGTGGGCAAGGCGCTCGCCACCAATGCAGGAGATGCTGGGTTCGAGCCCAGCTCTCCGCATTGCTATCAGCTTGGCTGGTCGTTCATACTAACACAATTGGCAGTGTTAGGGGTGGGAAAGCTGATGGGTGGGGATCGGACGTTGTGAACAGCGACTCCTACAGGTCGGTTGGTGCGCCTGCACAGCAGAATCAGGAAGCGACGGGGCGGCGTGTCCCTCCCACGCAGACCCCCGACGTTGAGAGATCGCGCTGTGCAGGTGAAAAGATGCGACGGCTGCTTCCTCGAGTACCGGAGGGGACACGTGATGTAAGGCTTAGTCCACATTGCAGCCGGCTTGTGGGAGGCATGGCCTAACAGCGTTCGAGACAGGGGAGGGTAGAATTGGACGATATGAAATTGGGATGGGAGAAAAAATAGAAAATGGGAGAAAAAAGTAGATAAAAAAAAGAAAAATAGGACCTCCAGTCAGTGATCAACTAGGATCTGCAGTCAGTGATCAACTAGGACCTCCAGTCAGTGATCAACTAGGATCCAGTCTGTGATCCTCCACTGGCTTCACCTGTACAACCACATAAAACCATTGAGCCAAACAGAAAACACACTTCTCTGCCAAACACAAGTGGAAAAATGTATCATCCTCATAAAAGGTACAACTTGAGGCCAATTCCAAGTTAGAGATGCTGACACGACACACCAAACTATTTCAGAAGCAAGGGATGTACCATTCTGTTAAATACACAAACTGTTACTTAATCTAAAACTATTAAGACTGCACTGTACTGGCGAAACAAGAGAGTAACAATGAGTTACTCTGAGTGTCTTTGTGTCTTCAGATTCAGATTCCTTTATTGTCACTTATTTCTGTACTTTACAGCAAGAAGAGTGCAATTCTATTTATTGTGGTCCCTCGACCATAGCAGCTTCCAATAATAAAAATACATTTAGCATAGAATAAAATATGATGACTAAAATAAAGATGACTATATATACAGTTCTAACGTGTGCAGTGCAATAATATTTTTTTTTTGATCTTCTTGTGTCCTGTCCTGTTGCAGCTGCCTTGCTGGCCCTGAAGTCCTCCCCTGAGTTCAGGAAGAAAGGCGTCTGGACCAGAGCGTACGGCTGGTAGTCCAGGAGACCACAGCACACCCAGTCTCCTCCCGTACTCACGTCAGCACCACAGCGTTTCATCAACCTTTATTTATTCTTGAAAAGACAATTGAGGTCGTCTCTCATTTTCTATGTTGTCGAGACTTTACAGACATTTCAATGCACACATTTCTACAATATAACAATAATAAATATTAATAATAACTATCTATATAGCACGTTTCACACATGGACCGCAGTCCAGAGTGCCCCACAGCAATTTGTATAAAATGAACATAGGCGCCTGCTAAGCGCGGATAGGACCTGAGTGGGATAGTGTGATCCTTCCACACGCTACGCCCTCTCAGGGAGGATCCGCGCTGCCAGGTGAAAAGAAGCGGTGATTGGCTGGACGTGTGTCGGAGGAAGCACGTGATAGCCTCCACTCTCCCAGATGATCTGACTGTGGGGGGTAAGTGCGCAGCGACCAGGAAGGGGATTGGGAATTGGCATAACGACTAACATTGGGATGGGAGAAAATCGGAGGAAAATGGAAGGGGAAAAAGATCAATAAAAAAAAAAAAAAAAAAAATGAACATAGGCATAAAATCAGCACACAGATTGACATAATAAAAAAACATGCATAAATTGCAGACATAAGAATGGGTATAAAAGACAATAAAAGTAGTGCAATGTAAACATGCAGACATAAGAATAGGCATAAATTAAGTACAATAGTACAGTGTCGCACTCTCACACTCTTCGACTGACCGACCTTTCACTACCACACTACCAAAGGGTTAACCCTTTCACTGCGACAATACAGAAGGTTAACCCTTTCACTGCAACACTACAGGTTAACCCTTTCACTACCACACAACAAAGGGTTAACCCGTTCACAACCACACTACAGAAGGTTAACCCTTTCACTACAGGTTAACCGTCTGTAGTGTGGTAGTGAAAGGTTAACCATCTGTAGTGTGGTAGTGAAAGGGTTAACATTCTGTAGTGTGGTAGTGAAAGGTTAACCTTCTGTAGTGTGGTAGTGAAAGGTTAACCTTCTGTAGTGTGGTAGTGAAAGGTTAACCTTCTGTAGTGTGGTAGTGAAAGGTTAACCTTCTGTAGTGTTGTAGTGAACGGTTAACCTTCTGTAGTGTGGTAGTGAAAGGGTTAACCTGCTGTAGTGTGGTAGTGAAAGGTTAACCTTCTGTAGTGTGGTAGTGAAAGGTTAACCTTCTGTAGTGTGGTAGTGAAAGGGTTAACATTCTGTAGTGTGGTAGTGAAGGGTTAACTGGGGGCATCATGTCAGCGGGCTGTTGAGATGGCCTCTAGCTGTTCTGTCGTAGACGAGCTGTCAAGTGTTGACGCGTCTGAACATGTGACGTACTGCTGGGCTCATCGGTGATACCGCCCCCCCCCCCCCCCCCCCCCCACCGTCTGTAGTGTGATAGTAAAGGGTTAACCTGCTGTAGTGTGGCAGTGAAAGGGTTCCTTCTGTGTATTGTCACAGTGAAAGGGTTAACCGTTTGGTAGTGTGGCAGTGAAAGATTTAACTCTGCGTGAAGGAGATAAAGGAGGCTCTAAATAGTGGAAAGTATTACTGTCCGTTGGTTTATTTTTTTTTACTAGAACGTAATGTTAACTCTTGTCTGTCCAACAAATGGATTAAAAACCGATGTGGACAGACAGACACAGCGGATCAATGTAGCCGCATAACGTCAAAGATCAAAATGAGCGCTCTACTAACTAGATATTGAGCATCATTTTGTAAAATGTCTAGTTTCACCGGTGATGTCATAAGGACATTTCTCATCACCGCGGCAACCCTACACACACCGCCTTTGTTCTTTGTATTGTCACACAGAACACTAGAGCACACTGGTATTTGTGCCGCTACACCTTTAACCCTTTCACTGCCACATGACAGCCGGTTAACCCTTTCACTGTGACAATACAGAAGGGATGCGGAGCTAATGATGGCGCATCGCTGTCGGTTGTGTGATAGTAAAGGGTTAACCTTCTGTCGTGTGGCAGTGAAAGGGTTAATGTGGAAATATACCAACGTTTCAACAGCTGATGTATTCCAATAAAAGATCACTTGTGGATCGAGGTCTGTTGCCGTTGGTATATTTCCATGTGAAGGTGTAGGAGGACACCAGCGCGCCCCAGTGCTCCGAGAACCTGGAGCGGATGAAGGTGTGGGAACTATCCAAGGTCTTGAAACATTCCAGCGTACAACCGCTTTACAGTGACATTAAAGGCCCTGTCAGTGATCCAAATGTAAACAAAAATGTTAAATAAATAAGAATGGAGACATTCATCATCTTTTTGTGATCAATTGTGTATTGTTTGTTTGTATAATAGAAGGTGGAACACCATTGCAGTCACACATTTGGCACAAAGATATAATATAACTTTTTCATTGGTACAATGGGGCGACAGTGGCTCGGGAGGTAGAGGTTCGATTCCCGCTCCTCTCGGGCAGCGTGTCGAAGTGTCCTTGAGCAAGGCACTGCTCCCGATGAGCAGGTTGGCACCTCGCATGGTCGCCTCTGCCGTCAGTGTGTGAACGGGTCAAATGTGAGGAACAAATTGTAAAGCGCTTTGGATAAAAGCTGCTATATAAATGCACCATTTACCTTTTGAGCATTTACAATCACTTAACACTAGACAACAGATAATATGAGTTTTTAAATGTATTCTCTGTTTTGTGTTCTGTAAAAGGTTTGTTGACGTTGGTGTTGTTTGTAAGCACTGGAATAAAAAAAAAAATCTAATATTCTAGATTTACAACGGGTACAAGAAAGTTCCAAAGAGTATATTTTCCATTTTGCAAATCAAACTCTTCAAGAATGAGTGTGAATGTAACCCAACATTTTTGACGGTCAAATAAATCCCAGATTGGGTCTAAAATATATGAAAGAATTAGTTTAGTTTGCAGGCTGGATGTTGAGGTCCAAAACAATACACTATCTTCAACTACACATTATATTTTATGTACATCTACACATATTAATCAGGTATATAGAATAACCAAGTAAACTATACTGAACATTGGAAATATTGGCACAGTGATGTTTTTTTTTAAATACAACAACATTCTTTGGTCCTGTAGGGGGGGGGGGGTGAGAGCAAGAAAGACCTCTTAGTGCCTGGTCCCAAAATATTGAATGCTGCAACACCACAAAACAAGATTCATCTCGTTCAGTAGAACCTTAGGCAAACAGTAGAACCTCGTTCAGTAGAACCTAGGGATGTCCGATATTATCAGCCTACCGATATTGGCATTAAAGTGTAATATCGGAAAATATCGGTATAGTTTTTTTTAGTTTTTACATTTATTTAACCTTTATTTACCCAGGCAAGCAAGTAAGAACAAATTCTTATTTTATTTATTGTCAAAGTATGCATAATATTGTGTTAATTCCACGACAAGATATATGTAATGTTAATTACCTGAAATTATTCCGTTTTTGGGGGGGGGGGGGGGGGGGGGGGGAACCCCGCATATATCGGTATCGTAAATTAAGAGTTGGACAATATCGGTATATTGGATATCGGTAAAAAAGCCAATATCGAACATCCCTAGTAGAACCTTATCCAAACATAATATCCACCTCTCAGTATAACCTTATGCAAACATAATATCCACCTCAGTATAACCTTATGCAAACATAATATCCACCTCAGTATAACCGTATGCAAACATAATATCCACCTCAGTATAACCTTATGCAAACATAATATCCACCTCAGTATAACCTTATGCAAACATAATATCCACCTCTCAGTATAACCGTATGCAAACATAATATCCACCTCAGTATAACCTTATGCAAACATAATATCCACCTCAGTATAACCGTATGCAAACATAATATCCACCTCTCAGTATAACCTTATGCAAACATAATATGCACCTCAGTATAACCTTATGCAAACATAATATGCACATTATAGCACAGTGGCAGCATATCCAACCAGTAATACTGACGCGTGTACGTTGACCCAAGGCTCTACTAAACCAGATGTAACCTTGTTTTGTGGCGACGCCTCCATTTAACATCTGTTAACACGGTTACAAGAAGACTTGAAGGCTACATTTTAAAACTTGTCAAAACTGTTTTTGACTCCCAAGGTTTTTCCAGTGTCATTTTCTTTTCAACTTCTTATTCCAGATGTCCAGCTGTTGTCTTCTCTCCTTGAGTAGCTGCCACACTGTAACTGAAGCTCCTAGACGGGAGGAGACGAGACGACATGTCACTTAGTGTTCTGCTCTTCCACCAGACTAGCAGACCAATATGAAAAGACACCCGTCATCTGTGGCATTATAAGAACACATCGTCCATCGAGGGATTTGAGAGTGGGTGCAGAGTCTTACCATCAGATATCCCTTCTACATTGGGACTGAGCTTTTGTGTGTAATTCAGAAGAACTCACACGCTTGTATTTGAACCACAAACCCTCCCTCCACTTACGTCATGCTGAAGCTATTTCCTGGATAAGGGAGCTGGGCATTGGGGAGCGTGCCTATGTTCCCACAGCCCTATGTTCTCACAGCCCTATGTTCCTACAGCCCTATGTTCACACAGCCCTATGTTCCTTCAGCCCTATGTTCCCTCAGCCCTATGTTCACACAGCCCTATGTTCCCACAGCCCTATGTTCCCTCAGCCCTATGTTCACACAGCCCTATGTTCCTACAGCCCTATGTTCCCACAGCCCTATGTTCCCACAGCCCTATGTTCCTACAGCCCTATGTTCCCTCAGCCCTATGTTCCCTCAGCTCTATGTTCCTACAGCCCTATGTTCCCACAGCCCTATGTTCCCACAGCCCTATGTTCCCACAGCCCTATGTTCCCTCAGCCCTATGTTCCCACAGCCCTATGTTCCCACAGCCCTATGTTCCCACAGCCCTATGTTCCTACAGCCCTATGTTCCTACAGCCCTATGTTCCCACAGCCCTATGTTCCCACAGCCCTATGTTCACACAGCCCTATGTTCCTACAGCCCTATGTTCCCTCAGCCCTATGTTCCCACAGCCCTATGTTCCCACAGCCCTATGTTCACACAGCCCTATGTTCCCTCAGCTCTATGTTCCCACAGCCCTATGTTCCCACAGCCCTATGTTGCCTCAGCCCTATGTTCACACAGCCCTATGTTCCCTCAGCTCTATGTTCACACAGCCCTATGTTCCCTCAGCTCTATGTTCCCTCAGCTCTATGTTCCCTCAGCTCTATGTTCCCACAGCCCTATGTTCCTACAGCCCTATGTTCCCTCAGCCCTATGTTCACACAGCCCTATGTTCCCTCAGCTCTATGTTCCCTCAGCTCTATGTTCCCTCAGCCCTATGTTCCCTCAGCCCTATGTTCCCTCAGCCCTATGTTCCCTCAGCCCTATGTTCCTACAGCCCTATGTTCCCTCAGCCCTATGTTCACACAGCCCTATGTTCACACAGCCCTATGTTCCCACAGCCCTATGTTCCCACAGCCCTATGTTCACACAGCCCTATGTTCCCTCAGCCCTATGTTCCCTCAGCTCTATGTTCCTACAGCCCTATGTTCCTACAGCCCTATGTTCATACAGCCCTATGTTCCCTCAGCCCTATGTTCCTACAGCCCTATGTTCCTACAGCCCTATGTTCCCACAGCCCTATGTTCCCACAGCCCTATGTTCCCACAGCCCTATGTTCCCTCAGCCCTATGTTCCCACAGCCCTATGTTCCCTCAGCCCTATGTTCCCTCAGCCCTATGTTCCTACAGCCCTATGTTCCCACAGCCCTATGTTCATACAGCCCTATGTTCCCACAGCCCTATGTTCCCTCAGCCCTATGTTCCCTCAGCCCTATGTTCCGACAGCAATATGTTCCTACAGCCCTATGTTCCCACAGCCCTATGTTCCCTCAGCCCTATGTTCCTACAGCCCTATGTTCCTACAGCCCTATGTTCCCACAGCCCTATGTTCCCTCAGCCCTATGTTCCCTCAGCCCTATGTTCCTACAGCCCTATGTTCCTACAGCCCTATGTTCCTACAGCCCTATGTTCCCTCAGCCCTATGTTCCTACAGCCCTATGTTCCCTCAGCCCTATGTTCCCTCAGCCCTATGTTCCTACAGCCCTATGTTCCCTCAGCCCTATGTTCCCACAGCCCTATGTTCACACAGCCCTATGTTCCCTCAGCCCTATGTTCCCACAGCCCTATGTTCATACAGCCCTATGTTCCCTCAGCCCTACTGTATGTTCCCACAGCCCTATGTTCCCACAGCCCTATGTTCCCACAGCCCTATGTTAGCCATATGTTCCCACAGCCCTATGTTAGCCATATGTTCCCACAGCCATATGTTAGCCATATGTTCCCACAGCCATATGTTAGCCATATGTTCCCACAGCCCTATGTTCCTACAGCCCTATGTTCCCACAGCCCTATGTTCCTACAGCCCTATGTTCCCACAGCCCTATGTTCCCTCAGCCCTATGTTCCCACAGCCCTATGTTAGCCATATGTTCCCTCAGCCATATGTTCCCACAGCCCTATGTTCCCTCAGCCCTATGTTCCCACATTTCCTTTTTTCATAAATTTGTATCTGATTTTATCCCCCTCTCTTAATTTGGTAGCCAATTACACCCAAACTTTTATCCAATTGTCCTCTGGTAGTAGAGGGTTTGTCCGGGAACATAGGGCTGTAGGACCATTGGTCTGTGGGAACATAGGGCCTAATTTTGAGAAGAATCTTAGAAATGTGGGAACATAGGGCCTAATTTTGTGAAGAATCTTAGAAATGTGGGAACATAGGGCCTAATTTTGAGAAGAATCTTAGAAATGTGGGAACATAGGGCTTATTTTTGAGAAGAATCTTAGAAATGTGGGAACATAGGGCCTAATTTTGAGTGGGGAAAAATCTTAGAAATGTGGGAACATAGGGCTGACCCCGGGCTTTGCCAGGGCCTGGGAGGAGCCATGATCTTACCCACTGCAAGGAGAGGTAGATGGGCCTTCCGCAGAAAGGGGAGGAGCCGTTATCTTACCCACTGCAAGGAGAGGTAGGTAGGCCTTAGGCGGAAAGTGGAGGAGCCGTTATCTTACCCACTGCGAGGAGAGGTAGGTAGGCCTTAGGCGGAAAGGGGAGGAGCCGTTATCTTACCCACTGCGAGGAGAGGTAGGTAGGCCTTAAGGCCTCTGCATGCTACAGCAAATTCAAAGCAACTTCAACACAACATCGACAAAGCAACAGTGTTGCAGACATTCTACCTTTATGCTTCTGCAAAATCAACGCGCAGCCTATGTAACGTTGTACCCCGTATGTAGCTAGGTTCCCTAGATAGATGACGCTTCCCTTCTCAACCAACCCATTGATAACAAGCAGAAAAATAAGCATAATTTTTACTTCCGGGCGGGGGGTTTCAAAATAAAAGAGCGAGTCTAAAAGCACCGTAAATACGTTTATTTTTTACAATATCTAACACTACACGAACCTAAACTAATCTAAAGTTAGTTTAGGTTCGTGTTAACGTTAGATAATGTACAAAATAAACGTATTTCCGGTGCTTTTAGTCGTCGCTCTTTTATTTTGAAATTCCCCGACCAGAAGTATTATAGTGTCTGTTGCTAGCAGCTTAACTTTTGTCAGCCGGTTCTTTGCTTTTTAACGTAACTTCATTAGTTTCCAATGGAGAGGAGAGAAAGACCGGCTCACATGCAGCTCAAACTACCTATTGGAATAAATTAATTGATTGATGTTTAACTTGTCCCTGTGTGTGTCCAGTCATTTCGACTAGCAAACGTTGTATTTAACGTTAAAGTTACCTCAGGATACCATTGTATTTAGTTGGTTAGCTATGTAGCTAATGTGGATAGCATTTTGTATAGCACCAATGCTAGCTGGCTGGCTACAGCTTTATTTACTAAATTATGGAGGCTTTTTTATCGTCAAGGTAAGAGAGGATTTGTCATGATCAACTGAAGGCGTATGCTATGGAACAATATGTGCTTTGGTTTTCAGAAAAAGGCCAGCTATGTGACGCTAATTATTTAGCATCAACGCTGGCTGGCTACAACAATGGCGGATGGTATTCTCTGCGAGACCTATATTATTCTATGACAGCCCCGCCCCCATTCCCTAACCAACCAATCACTGCTACGCAATATCAACGCAACGGTTGTTTAGGTTAGATTTTGGAGACATGTACGCAGATTCCTCGCAACACAGTCTACGAGACCCTAAACAACAACCGTGCTGAAATCGCGCTGATGTTGTGTTGAAGTTGCTTTGAAGTTGCTGTAGCATGTAGAGGCCTTTAGGCGGAAAGGGGAGGAGCCGTTATCTTACCCACTGCGAGGAGAGGTAGGTAGGCCTTAGGCGGAAAGGGGAGGAGCCGTTATCTTACCCACTGCGAGGAGAGGTAGGTAGGCCTTAGGCGGAAAGGGGAGGAGCCGTTATCTTACCCACTGCGAGGAGAGGTAGGTAGGCCTTCAGCAGAAAGGGGAGGAGCCGTTATCTTACCCACTGCGAGGAGAGGTAGGTAGGCCTTCAGCAGAAAGGGGAGGAGCCGTTATCTTACCCACTGCGAGGAGAGGTAGGTAGGCCTTCAGCAGAAAGGGGAGGAGCCGTTATCTTACCCACTGCGAGGAGAGGTAGGTAGGCCTTAGGCGGAAAGGGGAGGAGCCATTATCTTACCCACTGCGAGGAGAGGTAGGTAGGCCTTCAGCAGAAATGGGAGGAGCCGTTATCTTACCCACTGCGAGGAGAGGTAGGTAGGCCTTCAGCAGAAAGGGGAGGAGCCGTTATCTTACCCACTGCGAGGAGAGGTAGGTAGGCCTTAGGCGGAAAGGGGAGGAGCCGTTATCTTACCCACTGCGAGGAGAGGTAGGTAGGCCTTCAGCAGAAATGGGAGGAGCCGTTATCTTACCCACTGCGAGGAGAGGTAGGTAGGCCTTCAGCAGAAAGGGGAGGAGCCGTTATCTTACCCACTGCGAGGAGAGGTAGGTAGGCCTTCAGCAGAAAGGGGAGGAGCCGTTATCTTACCCACTGCGAGGAGAGGTAGGTAGGCCTTCAGCAGAAAGGGGAGGAGGCTGGACGCAGGTCTGTGCAGCTGCAGCGAGGGCCTCCCCATCAGCTCAAAGTAAGGCAAGGCTTGGTATATCGTTAGGCCTGGAAAAGACATGGAAACATTCATTATCCACGGCAGCACACTTATTATTATTAATACAGCCACAACTGTATTCACGACTAAGATGAGATGTTCCTTTAGTGATCCCCTTGGGCAAATTCAGCCACTATAGCGGCGGGGGGAGGGGAGGTATAGGTATGGGCAGGGTAATAGCAGCAGGGGGGAGGGGAGGTACAGGTATGGGCAGGGTAATGGTAGAAAGACATAAATATAGGCCATAGAATTAGATCTGAATATAAAAATATGAGAGAAAAATAAACAGTGTAAACAAAGGTGCTTATTTATATTATGTTACAATAAATAAATATAGGCAATAAGAACATTTTAATCTGAATATATACTATGATCAGTAAGAATAAAAGTAAACAGTATACACAGGGTGCAGTATACACAAGGTGCAGTACACACAAGGTGCAGTATACACAGGGTGCAGTATACACAAGGTGCAGTACACACAAGGTGCAGTATACACAGGGTGCAGTATACACAGGGTGCAGTATACACAAGGTGCAGTACACACAAGGTACAGTATACACGAGGTGCAGTACACACAAGGTGCAGTATACACGGTGCAGTATACACAGGGTGCAGTATACACAAGGTGCAGTATACACAGGGTGCAGTATACACAGGGTGCAGTATACACAAGGTGCAGTACACACAGGGTGCAGTATACACAGGGTGCAGTACACACAAGGTGCAGTACACACAAGGTGCAGTATACACAAGGTACCCTAACTGGCCTGATATACTTCATATGTTGTAGTCCGTGCAGGTTTTGGTGGTTAAGAGTCAGACACACTTAGTGGTTAAGAGAGTCAGACATTCCTAACAGTTCTCGAGTTCTGCAGCTGAGTAATGCAGTTTACTGCCAATTTTGTTTCTTTTAAAACTACGCAACTTAATATCTCACACACACACGATAAGAAAGGACCTACTTTATGCCAACATGGTAGATGTGTTCTTAACGTGAGTGGTTAGTTATCTCACTCTACCGCCTGCATGCAAATTGATATCCTTCCGTTTCCTGTGTGGAGATATCAACTCAACCGATTCGTGTAGTGTTGCATTTATAGTTACTGAGCGTATGGTCTCTTGTCACACCACACACACACATTGTGGGGACATTCCATACACTTGCATTCATTCCCTAATCCCTCACCTTAAAGGAACACGCCAACATTTTGGGAAATTAGCTTACCCTCTTCTCCAGAGAGAGACAAGAAGATAGATACCAGTTTCCTCTCTGTGCGTTCAGTAGAAAGCTATCTGGCTGCATGTTAGCCTAGCTTAGCACAATGAATGGAAGCGGACAGTGCCGGTTAGCCTTCGGGAGAGGTGTTAGTTGGACAATGCCTAGGCTTACATAACCTCAACCTAACCCTATCGATAATAGCTCCTTGTACCCACAATGATAAACAAGAAATGGTCCCCACAACGGTAGGAAAACAAGGACACACACACACACACTATAATCTCTCTCTCTCTCACTCTCTCACTAGGGTTGGAATGTGCTTTCCTCACATACTTCCTGTTCTTCATGTCTGCTGTGCCAACTCACTTCCTGTTCACTCGCACTGTTTTTTCCCTTTTATTCACTTCTTTACACATCGCACTGGAACACACTACAACTGTTATGTCCATCCATCCAGCTCTATGTTGCGAGGTCATACACCATAGTTAGACCTAGGCTAGTCTTCCATAGTTAATGTGGGCCTTAACGGAGTAATACCAAATAATACAACAACAGTGGACGGTTTCAACTTGACAACATAAACATTCTGAACGGATCTTTACTGTTGCAGCGTTTGGTCCAACTTTGGGCAGAGCTGTTCCCTAATTCCACTGACACCGTCTGTACCAAACCCAAAGTGGAGTTCATCAGTCGTTTGTGATTAGGGTTGGGTACCGTTCACATTTGAACCGATACCGGTACCCAACGGTACCTTTTTCTGTACTTTAGTCTCTAAAGTTTTAGGGTGCTTTCACACCAGAGCAGTTTGGTCCGGACTATCGGACCAGAGTTCGTTTTCTCGGATAGTCCGCTTTTTTTGGGGTGGTGTGAATGCTCAGTCGAACTCTGGTGCGGACCAAACACGCAAACTCTGGTCCGCCTGAAAACGTAGGTCTCGGTTCGCTTCATCGGACCAAACGCGGACCAAATATAGGAAGTGAGTCACGACTCTCACGAGCAGAGCCCTAAATTACTACCTAACCAATCAGATCTGCGATATGAGGTAGCGTCACAAGCAGAGCAATGTGTGTGGACAAGAGGCGGGTTGCTACGTTTACTGTAGGGAGGGGCTTTTAGACCCATGTTTTTTTTTGCTTCGAAAAGAGGGACATCCTCTCAATATGCGGGACGCGTCAAATGGTGGGACAGTACAACCAAAAGCGGGACACCTGGTCACCCTACCACCAGGTTGCAACTTCACCCCCCGAACCGCACCGAGTCCACCAAAACTATATGTGAAAGCGCCCTTAACACATTGATTGCCACGCAGTATGCCCATCATTATACCCAGTCTGCCACCGCTGTAAGCCTATGGAGATGTTTACCTTCTTTGTAGGGCTATAACTTTTTAATATTATAGCTATATCTGCATTACTATGGCCCATTCAACATCGGGTATCTATCGTTCCAGATGTGGGAATGTTATATTTTTTCATTCATACATTGTTGTGTTAATACCGTCGAGAATATAAGTGTTTTTAAGCTTTTCTGCTGTAATTCCAAAAACGCTAGTTATAGGCCCTGACTCATATGATAGAATATCGATTGGCGTTTCTTTCCCATACACGCTATATTAAAAAATTCAAATGTATATGATCGGTATACATTATGCTTCATCATGTGTGAAGGAAAGGGGGGGGTCATTTATAATTCCTTGATCGTCAGTAACGGCTTTATTTAGTATGGGTTGATATATTGATCAGACTGATTGCAAACAAAGAAATGGACAATCGGGCTGAAAATAACGTTAGTGTCCTCTTACCATTCGCCGATGAGACTGGAGGAAAAAGATCCCAATTATTTTTTTTTTTTTTTTTATCCACTTTTTCTCATTTTCTATATTTTCTCCCATCCCAATTTCGTATCATCCAATTCAACCCTCCCCTGTCACGAACGCTGTTTCTTGCCTCCCACAAGCCGGCTGCAATGTGGACTAAGTCATACATAGCACAAGTCCCCTCCGGTACTTGAGGTAACAGCAGTCGCATCTTTTCACCTGCGCAGCTCGATCTCTCAGTGACGAGGAGTAACGCGTGGGAGGCTCACGCTGCCCCCGACACTTCCTGATTCTACTGCGCAGGCGCACCAACCGACCTGTAGGAGTCGCTGTCCACAACGCCCGATCCCCACCCATCAGTTTCCCACCCCCTAATACGGCCAATGTGTATTAGTACGGACGACCAGCTAAACTGAAAGCAATGTGGAGCGCTGGGCTCGAACAGGCGAGCCCAGCGTCTCCGCATTCGTGGCGAGCGCCTTGCCCACTACGCCACGTAGCCGCCCGAAAAGATCCCAATTATTTGACGTCGATCTCCTAGATCCATTTCCGGTTTGTATGACTCAATAAACGCCGAAATCATATAGATTATTGCGTTTCGAAAGCGATCCAAATGCACTCGAGTGTGTATATTGATCCACGCCACAATATATCTCTGGCGGAGGAATTTCCTCGATGCACCGATCGCCACTTCCGGTTTGGTGTGAGTGTAACTCGCCCGACCATCCACCAGGCGGCGGTATTGAGGCGTTGCAATATCAGACAGGGTGCCGCTGCAGTCCGGAGGGAGGCTGGATGAATTAACACTTTGACTGCCTAAAAACGCTTTACAGCGTCATTGCTGGCCATGCTAAAGTTGCCGGGGGACGCTGTACAGCGTCCTTATATCAATATTTCAAAAATCTGGAATCGGATTCATATTCCCCCTCCGCTGGCCTGAGATCCATCAGCAGGACCCACTGAGCTCTCTGGCGGTTCAGGAGCGCCATCTGGTGGCCGATCGGCGCAACCGCTTAACAGGAAGCGCAGTAGAGGTTTTGCTGGTCGGCCCTATTACTTCCGGCCACTCGGTATAGGTTCCGGCACTCTAGCTCGTCACTCTACATAGCGATCGATTGCCAATAACTCGATAAACAACATGATTTGGACGTATATACCATTATACAAGCTGGAGATGGACCGGGTAATAATATATCCCATAATGATAAAATTTCTACTCGACGATGATCGCCCAACGGCGCGCGGAGACTGGGGTGAGTTTCAGCGTGTAACGTTACCATCTTCGATACTAACTGCTTTTATCAACATTTGACCCACATTAGATGATTGGTATAACGCTGCCCACGGAATTATAAACGCCCCCTCGCCCATCCGGTCATCATCAGATGACGTGTAGTAACTTCTAGAAGTACGTCTAGTTGGAATTTTTTATATCGCGCTGATTGCCATCAAACTGTATTTCATCATCAATATAATGCATTTGGGGCTATATATCACGTTCTGGAGAAAGTTGCAGAAAGAGATGAAAACATACTTATACATTAGACCATACTTTACTATGAATATGTGAATGAAAAAGTTTAACGTTGCTACACAATGAACAATACATATAGGACTTTGAATGGGCCCTAATAATGGCAATGTAGCAATAGAATTTAAAAAGTTATAGCCCTGCAAAGAAGGGGACTTTCTCCATAGACAAATAGCGCTGGCAATCTATGGTATATCATTAATTTAACCCAAGGCAACCAAAGTGTTAAGAATGCCATGTCGAAAAAATTTAATATTGATCCCAATAACGATTTACGCCGTTTATGGCGCACAATGTGTTAATCTACCTACCCCAGTTGTAAAAACTAAAAATCCAAACTTTGAATTATTTATTATCATTATTATTTATTTGGAACAATTTGTTAATATATATATATATATAATATTGCAGCGAGCGTTGTCTGCATCTAGCTTTGCAAAGTGTAACAACACTTGCGACCATTTTCGGCTTGCCATTGCCCCGACTGCTTTGTTGTTGAATTAAGTCAAATCCTAGGTAAGCGTGTGTTGTGCGCGTGAACGTGCGGCACACTTCATAGGTTTCGCTTTGTGGTAAACGAAACGTTGACGTCATCGGACTTTATTAAAAAAAAAAATTAAATTAAACTTTTTTTTGCATTACCGAAATGAGGCACCGGTGGATCTCGCGTGAATCGGTACTCTGTAGTACCGACGTGATTCGGTCGATTTGGTACCCATCCCTATTGGTGATAGAACTATTCTCATACTGTACCTTCTGTGGCGACCGACAGCATGTATATAGGGATCCACAGTGTGTATCGAGCCCACAGCATGTCGAAGGAGGGCGTCCCCATGATGGACAGGAGTCCATGTGGATACCTGCCAGGAGGGAGAGGGGACAAACCAGATGGAGACCAAGACGTGAATAAGAGGACCAACCAGATGTAGACCAAGACGTGAATAAGAGGACAAACCAGATGGAGACCAAGACGTGAATAAGAGGACCAACCAGATGTAGACCAAGACGTGAATAAGAGGACAAACCAGATGGAGACCAAGACGTGAATAAGAGGACCAACCAGATGTAGACCAAGACGTGAATAAGAGGACCAACCAGATGGAGACCAAGACGTGAATAAGAGGACAAACCAGATGTTGACCAAGACGTGAATAAGAGGACCAACCAGATGGAGACCAAGACGTGAATAAGAGGACCAACCAGATGTAGACCAAGACGTGAATAAGAGGACAAACCAGATGTAGACCAAGACGTGAATAAGAGGACCAACCAGATGTTGACCAAGACGTGAATAAGAGGACCAACCAGATGGAGACCAAGACGTGAATAAGAGGACCAACCAGATGTTGACCAAGACGTGAATAAGAGGACCAACCAGATGGAGACCAAGACGTGAATAAGAGGACAAACCAGATGGAGACCAAGACGTGAATAAGAGGACCAACCAGATGGAGACCAAGACGTGAATAAGAGGACCAACCAGATGTTGACCAAGACGTGAATAAGAGGACCAACCAGATGGAGACCAAGACGTGAATAAGAGGACCAACCAGATGTTGACCAAGACGTGAATAAGAGGACCAACCAGATGGAGACCCGACCCTTCTAAGGTTTCTCCCCTCCACATTGCCTGTGGTGCTTTTTTCCTATTGCTACTGTAGGTTTTTAGTGAGTTTTTCCTTACCTTCGCGTGGGGTATGTCTGGGAGTGTAGCATTTATTTATTTATTTTACATTTTATTTTGGATTTCATGGTGTTTTTGTTTTGTTCTTGATTTATTGTGATGTTTCTTCTTGACTTGTTTAACCCATTGAATCCAGGAAACCAGGGGCGTAATTATGGGGGGGGGGGACATGTCCCCTGCATGTTTTCAGAAGGCAGTTATTGTCCCCTGCTCTTTTTTTACCGTCCAAAACAATGTTGCACGATAATAAATGGCGACTCCGGAAGTCGAGACCGCAGCCTCTTGCATTGGTGACGAGCGCAATCTCCGCTACGCCACCCAGCCGCCGCACTAGCCAGGATACCTTGATAGAAGACATAAACAAGTGACCTGCTGATGTCGAAGGATCTAAGCTTCCTCAAATGAAAAAGCCGAGACTGGGCTTTTTTGAACACAGAATCTGTGTTCTGCTTCCAGTCCAGCTTACTGTCCAGTAGGCGATGCATCGATTAATCAAAATGCATCGATTCTAATGTGTTCGATTCGATGCATCGATTTGAATGTTGGAATAGATTATAATCGAAATTTATCGGAAAAAGAAAATTTGTGTATTGTTTTTATTGACCTATAGTCCATTCATGCTGAGTGAATCAGTTCCCCCAGCCACATTTGTGTATTAAAATTTTTTTGGGGAATTAACTGAAAATGTAATCTAATCTAATCGTGGTCAAATGAAAAGATTTCATGATGCATTGAATCGTTGCCTGAATAATCGTAATCGAATCGAATCATTGTGAGGTGGAATCATTACACCCCTACTGTCCAGGTAATCGTTACACCCTACTGTCCAGGTGAACGTGTTGAATCGTTACACCCTACTGTCCAGGTAAACGTTACACCCCTACTGTCCAGGTGAACGTTACACCCTACTGTCCAGGTAAACGTTACACCCCTACTGTCCAGGTAATCGTTACACCCTACTGTCCAGGTAAACGTTACACCCCTACTGTCCAGGTAAACGTTACACCCTACTGTCCAGGTAAACGTTACACCCTACTGTCCAGGTGAACGTTACACCCCTACTGTCCAGGTAAACGTTACACCCCTACTGTCCAGGTAAACGTTACACCCCTACTGTCCAGGTAAACGTTACACCCTACTGTCCAGGTAAACGTTACCCCCCTACTGTCCAGGTAAACGTTACACCCTACTGTCCAGGTAAACGTTACCCCCCTACTGTCCAGGTAAACGTTACACCCTACTGTCCAGGTAAACGTTACACCCCTACTGTCCAGGTAAACGTTACACCCTACTGTCCAGGTAAATGTTACACCCTACTGTCCAGGTAAACGTTACACCCTACTGTCCAGGTAAACGTTACACCCTACTGTCCAGGTAAACGTTACCCCCCTACTGTCCAGGTAATCGTTACACCCTACTGTCCAGGTAAACGTTACACCCCTACTGTCCAGGTAATCGTTACACCCTACTGTCCAGGTAAACGTTACACCCTACTGTCCAGGTAAACGTTACACCCTACTGTCCAGGTAAACGTTACACCCCTACTGTCCAGGTAAACGTTACACCCCTACTGTCCAGGTAAACGTTACACCCCTACTGTCCAGGTAAACGTTACACCCCTACTGTCCAGGTAATCGTTACACCCTACTGTCCAGGTAAACGTTACACCCTACTGTCCAGGTAAACGTTACACCCTACTGTCCAGGTAAACGTTACACCCTACTGTCCAGGTAAACGTTACACCCCTACTGTCCAGGTGAACGTTACACCCTACTGTCCAGGTAAACGTTACACCCTACTGTCCAGGTAATCGTTACACCCTACTGTCCAGGTAAACGTTACACCCTACTGTCCAGGTAAACGTTACACCCTACTGTCCAGGTAAACGTTACACCCTACTGTCCAGGTAAACGTTACACCCCTACTGTCCAGGTGAACGTTACACCCTACTGTCCAGGTAAACGTTACACCCCTACTGTCCAGGTGAACGTTACACCCCTACTGTCCAGGTAAACGTTACACCCCTACTGTCCAGGTAAACGTTACACCCTACTGTCCAGGTAAACGTTACACCCCTACTGTCCAGGTAAACGTAATTAAAGATGGTGCGTCTTCCATCTTTGGTTTGACTCTAATGAAGACGTTGAAAACATTACGTTGTTAAAGCATTTATTGTCCTATATCCATATGTGCTCCAGTATTTTTTGGACCAAGTCTCCCTGAAGACTGCCCCATTCTGAGAGCACCAGACAGGCCTCCAGTCTCTGAAGACTGCCCCATTCTGAGAGCACCAGACAGGCCTCCAGTCTCTGTGAAGACTGCCCCATTCTGAGAGCACCAGACAGGCCTCCAGTCTCTGTGAAGACTGCCCCATTCTGAGAGCACCAGACAGGCCTCCAGTCTCTGTGAAGACTGCCCCATTCTGAGAGCACCAGACAGGCCTCCAGTCTCTGTGAAGATGCCCCATTCTGAGAGCACCAGACAGTCCTCCAGTCTCTGTGAAGATGCCCCATTCTGAGAGCACCAGACGGGCCTACAGTCTCTGTGAAGACTGCCCCATTCTGAGAGAACCAGACGGGCCTACAGTCTGTGAAGACTGCCCCATTCTGAGAGCACCAGACGGGCCTACAGTCTCTGAAGACTGCCCAATTCTGAGAGCACCAGACGGGTCTACAGTCTCTGTGAAGACTGCCCCATTCTGAGAGCACCAGACGGGCCTACAGTCTCTGTGAAGACTGCCCCATTCTGAGAGCACCAGCGGGGCCTACAGTCTCCATGAAGACTGCCCCATTCTGAGAGCACCAGACGGGCCTCCAGTCTCTGTGAAGACTGCCCCATTCTGAGAGCACCAGACGGGTCTACAGTCTCTGTGAAGACTGCCCCATTCTGAGAGCACCAGACAGGCCTACAGTCTCTGAAGACTGCCCCATTCTGAGAGCACCAGACAGGCCTACAGTCTCTGAAGACTGCCCCATTCTGAGAGCACCAGACGGGCCTCCAGTCTCTGTGAAGACTGCCCCATTCTGAGAGCACCAGACAGGCCTCCAGTCTCTGTGAAGATGCCCCATTCTGAGAGCACCAGACAGGCCTACAGTCTCCATGAAGACTGCCCCATTCTGAGAGCACCAGACAGGCCTACAGTCTCTGTGAAGATGCCCCATTCTGAGAGCACCAGACAGGCCTCCAGTATCTGTGAAGACTGCCCCATTCTGAGAGCACCAGACAGGCCTACAGTCTCTGAAGACTGCCCCATTCTGAGAGCACCAGACGGGCCTCCAGTCTCTGTGAAGACTGCCCCATTCTGAGAGCACCAGACGGGTCTACAGTCTGTGAAGACTGCCCCATTCTGAGAGCACCAGACGGGTCTACAGTCTGTGAAGACTGCCCCATTCTGAGAGCACCAGACAGGCCTCCAGTCTCTGTGAAGATGCCCCATTCTGAGAGCACCAGACAGGCCTACAGTCTCTGTGAAGACTGCCCCATTCTGAGAGCACCAGACGGGTCTACAGTCTGTGAAGACTGCCCCATTCTGAGAGCACCAGACGGGCCTACAGTCTGTGAAGACTGCCCCATTCTGAGAGCACCAGACGGGCCTACAGTCTCTGTGAAGACTGCCCCATTCTGAGAGCACCAGACAGGCCTACAGTCTCTGTGAAGATGCCCCATTCTGAGAGCACCAGACAGGCCTACAGTCTCTGTGAAGACTGCCCCATTCTGAGAGCACCAGACGGGTCTACAGTCTGTGAAGACTGCCCCATTCTGAGAGCACCAGACAGGCCTCCAGTCTCTGTGAAGACTGCCCCATTCTGAGAGCACCAGACGGGCCTCCAGTCTCTGTGAAGACTGCCCCATTCTGAGAGCACCAGACGGGTCTACAGTCTCTGTGAAGACTGCCCCATTCTGAGAGCACCAGACGGGCCTCCAGTCTCTGTGAAGACTGCCCCATTCTGAGAGCACCAGACAGGCCTCCAGTCTCTGTGAAGACTGCCCCATTCTGAGAGCACCAGACAGGCCTCCAGTCTCTGTGAAGACTGCCCCATTCTGAGAGCACCAGACGGGCCTACAGTCTCTGTGAAGACTGCCCCATTCTGAGAGCACCAGACGGGTCTACAGTCTGTGAAGACTGCCCCATTCTGAGAGCACCAGACGGGCCTACAGTCTCTGTGAAGACTGCCCCATTCTGAGAGCACCAGACGGGTCTACAGTCTGTGAAGACTGCCCCATTCTGAGAGCACCAGACGGGTCTACAGTCTCTGTGAAGACTGCCCCATTCTGAGAGCACCAGACGGGCCTACAGTCTCTGTGAAGACTGCCCCATTCTGAGAGCACCAGACGGGTCTACAGTCTCTGTGAAGACTGCCCCATTCTGAGAGCACCAGACAGGCCTACAGTCTCTGTGAAGACTGCCCCATTCTGAGAGCACCAGACAGGCCTACAGTCTCTGTGAAGACTGCCCCATTCTGAGAGCACCAGACAGGCATCCAGTCTCTGTGAAGACTGCCCCATTCTGAGAGCACCAGACAGGCCTCCAGTCTCTGTGAAGACTGCCCCATTCTGAGAGCACCAGACGGGTCTACAGTCTCTGAAGATGCCCTATTCTGAGAGCACCAGACAGGCCTACAGTCTCTGTGAAGACTGCCCCATTCTGAGAGCACCAGACAGGCCTCCAGTCTCTGTGAAGACTGCCCCATTCTGAGAGCACCAGACAGGCCTACCGTTCCTCTTTTGTGTGGGTTGGTTGGAGCGTGTGAAACTTCTCTCTTCATAAACCACAACCATATCCACTTCAAGCGATAGCTCAGTGTGATGATTTGATCAATTGGAAATGTATCGCGTGATGAATTGCACCAAACTGAGTTGTTTACAACGATACCATGCAGCTGTTGTTGGCAATGACATCTCTAATCTGCCAAGAATGAGATTGGTATGATGTTGTCGGTTCCCTTGTGCAGTGATGTTGCGGTGTGTGTCTACATCATAGAACTCATTTGTGTACATTGGGAGGAGTTATGGTCCATTAACAAAGGTCCCCCATTCAGTTTCCCATTGACTTATTTCACTAAGGTGATTGATGGAAAAAATCCAGTAATGGTCAATAGAATCGAAACATGCTAACATATATGACTTTCATACCTACCACTTGAAAGTGGCAATTTTTAAACTTCAACTTGAGGACTGCATACTTTTTTTGCAAAGCGTATCTTTATACTTATAGCATATGCATAAGCCTGGTCTCTTTTGAAAGATAACATTCTGAAGTTTCTAATACAATAAAGAAAAATCACTTTTAGTGCTAATGAAATAGAGTAACATAGGTCTGAACTCGAGTTGTAGAAAAACTTGTTACTCAAATTTTTCTGTAGTAGTTGCAATATCCAAAAATAGTATATCCAAAAAAATTGGATATACACGCTGGACCCAGCTGGAAAATGCACTGGGTCCGTAGCCTGAAGTCTTATGTAGTACACATGTCCACATTTCATAAGAATCCGTTCAGAAATGAGTGATAGGACCCATTTTGGTAAACTGTGTACAAAGCTCTCCAGGATTCCATTTCCTCATTGACTTCAATTCATTCTGCGTTTTTTTCTCTTCCGGTTTTCGCTCATGACTTTTCACCTAGATCCCCGATTCGCACATCCCCATAATAATTTTCTAAATCGCCAAATGATTCACGGAGCTAGAGCTTCTGGGGTCGGGGGTGGTCATCTGACTCTGCCGTGTACAATGGCGCACACCGCACACTATCGGCATGTAACTCGAGAACCGCTGAACGGATTTTGCCGCCTGAGGTGGCAATCGACAGGCAACAAATTGCCGGTTAAGTGGTTAACATATCTAGAATATTCCACAGGGAGAACGTTAGAAGAGACTTTCATACCTTAACAGATCTAGAATATTCCACAGGGAGAACGTTAGAAGAGACTCTTTTTTTTTAAACTTTATTTTTTAGCGTTTATCGCTTTTCTGGCCAAGCATGACCGACAGAAACGGGTTGAAATGGGATGTAGAGCAGGGGAAGACATTCTGAGAAATGATGGCGGGTCCGGGAATCGAACTCGTGTCCCCCAGATCCGTGACGAGCACGGTTTTCCCCGACGCAGAAATAGCGCCGAGATATGCGGTGAGCTACGGGAGCTCCCCTAGAAGAGACTTTCATACCTTAACAGATCTAGAATATTCCACAGGAAGAACTGGACGGACACAACCGGTTTACTCTGGATCTCCTCCAGACTGACGATGACGGTGAACAACAGCAGATTCCTCTCTGTCACCTGGACAGGAAGGAGCGCAGACAGTGAAAACAGTGGACAGGAAGGAGCGCAGACAGTGAAAACATCTTCAAGTGGATGAAAAATACGTGATTAGGAATGTCAGCAGTTTCGTATATCAGGACAATACCAGGTTGAAATAGGGTATTGTATCTGAGACATTTAGCATTTTTAGATTATATATTAGATTTAAATTATTGGATTATTAGATTATATATTGTAACTATTTATTGTAGGGCAAATATAAGGGCATACATACCCTCATCTCGCACCTTGTTGCCCATATGCACATGGGTTAATTATATTGATTTGTTATATTGTTTACACTGCTTTTTTATTCTATTTTATTTTAACTTCTCCACTGTATACTATAATTATGTCACCTGTATCATGTAGTCTACTACCTGTACCTCCCCTCCCCCATGCTCAGGGATTAAAGCAAAAAAAATCTCCTGACTTTTTTCAGGCCAAATCATATTCTTATTTTAACCTCTACTGTATTTTTTTTTTAATAGCGTTAGCGTTTTAAGGGAGCCTACTTGTAGAGCCTACTGTCCTGACTGTGACTATATACCCTACTGTTGTGGTTGTTGTGCCAGGCAGGGAGGCTGTGTGCTGGAGAGTGTGAATGCAAGTCTTGTGGCTAGCTTCTGATTGATGGCGAGCTAGCACCCTTTTCCCATTACTTTGAACCATGAACTAAAAGGCTTGTTATCATACAAACAAGGGACTAAACACGTTTCGCAATTATGCCACAACAACAATGGACAGTCTCCTCCCCACAGTTTGTATATATTTTTTACCACCCACCCACCCCCTCCTAATGTACAGTCTCCTCCTCATCATATGTATATATTTACTGTTAGGATCTCTGGGTAACAGTACTGTATATTTGCATATCGTATATGTGACAAATGTAACTACTATATACCTGTAAGTCATGTATGTCCCTATGTCATAAATGTCACTATGAATTGAAAATGGGGGACCCTGATGATGTAAACAAGATGAACATCTTTCTCTGGTCTGTATCCCCTTAACAATTGTGTGTATTGCTACTGGATTTACCAGATCCAGAGTGAATGAATGAATGAAAACTTTATTTAATACACGAGACCCTCTTCTTGGGACCAAGTAAGGTTTCGTCGATAATCCAATGTACAGTTACACCCTATCCAACCTCCTCCAATGTACAGTTTATTCGTCAAATGTATATACTCTCTTTTTTAGACTATTTTTTTATCAAACAATACTGTATTTGTAAATCTGGTATGTCATAAATGTATAGATGTAGCAGTATTGTCTATCTGTATGTCATATATGTTATGATGAATTGAAAATGGGGGACCCTGAGGTAAACCAGACTAAAGTATTTCTCTGGTCTGCATCCCCTTAACAATTGTGTGTATTGAGCTGTACTGTATTGTACCCATTCTGCAATCTGTTAATAAAATGTTCAATCAATCAATCAATATTTAACAGATTGCAGAATGGGTACAATACAGTATGGCTCAATACACACAATTGTTAAGGGGATGCAGACCAGAGAAAGACGTTTGTCTTGTTTACATCATCAGGGTCCCCCATATCTCCGGTCATAATGTCCTGTGAAAATAATTCCCTCTAAGCTCAATTTGAATTGTATTAAAAGTTACATTTGTTTCATTGTTGCTTCACCAAGCATGTCTAATAATGACAACGATGTGTCAGCGGGAGCTTGTTGCTGGATTTGCGAGAAGCATGCAACTGCAGAGCCGCAGAGCTCACAGAGCTGTGTTCGCACAGTGCAATACTCCAATTCAGCCATTGGCAATTCAGCTGTTGGGTGGGTGGCGCTGCTGAGCGGTCCCCAGACCGGACCTGAAAGCACCGCTGGCTCTGCGGCTCTGCTGCTGCACACCACTGGGACGTGTGTATGCTTTCTACAACGCAGTTGGGTTTCCGGGTTCCTCTGATTGGCCACTAAGCCCACGTGACCCTACGCTATTACGCCCCCCCTTATCGCCGCCAGTTATCGCTTACGCCGCGCATGAGCCGCGCCAAGCTCCTCAGCCGCTTAACGCAATTTATACAAATGGAAGTATTGATTACGCCGTAACGAATCATTAAAAAAATATACTGTTAACTAGGGCTGTCCCCGACTAAGGATTTGGATTGTCGACTAGGATTGGCCACAATTTGCTGTTAGTCGACTATTGGTCGACTTAAAAAAAATATATATATATATAATATTTAAAAAAATATATATTTTTTTTAAATCATTCCATTTGGGCTGTGGGTGTGGGGGGTGCTTACTGTCTGAAGGAGTCGACTGAAGGCTTCTTGTCCTCTGCAAAAGCATGCAATTGGTCCACTGATGGATACATCTTGATATTTGTCTAGTGTGTTCATTAGATGGGTGAAATCCTCTTTCAGTGCCTCTGTGCCTGTTTTCGTAGGCAGTTAGCCTCTGGTATGCGTGCCATTAGCGTTAGCCACGCTTCTAGGCCTCTTTTCTTTTGGAAAGAATGATAAAAAATATATATATATTTTTATTTTTATTATATTCGACTAAGAGGTTGGCCAGTCGACTACGGCTCCTTTCGACCGATTAGTCGACTAACCGATTAATAGGGGTCAGCCCTACCGTTAACTTGAATATGTTGTTTCTTTACACATATGTTGGATTATGTAATTGGTTTGTCATGACAAACTAATAAAAAATGGCTACTTTACATCAGCGTGAAAGCTGTTGGTGCCACCACCCACTTCAATGACAGAGCTCTCATATTTGCGAATGCATAAACTATATCTTAAATTATGGCTGTGTCTAATATGGCCGTCGCTTATCAATGACTTGTTTTGTTTACATCAGGGTGAACGCTGTTGCGAATGACAGAGCTCTCATATTTGCGAATGCATAAACTATAAATGATGTGTCATTCGCAACAGCGTTCACCCTGATGTAAACAAAACAAGTCATTGATAAGCGACGGCCATATTAGACACATAGCCATAATTTAAGATATAGTTTATGCATTCGCAAATATGAGAGCTCTGTCATTCGCAACAGCGTTCACCCTGATGTAAACAAAACAAGTCATTGATAAGCGACGGCCATATTAGACACATAGCCATAATTTAAGATATAGTTTATGCATTCGCAAATATGAGAGCTCTGTCATTGAAGTGGGTGGTGGCACCAACAGCGTTCACCCTGATGTAAAGTAGCGATTTTTAACATTTTCCAGTTAACGGTATATTTTTTTACTGATTCGTTACGGCGTAATCAATACTTCCATTTGTATAAATAGTGTTAAGCGGCTAAGGAGGCTGAGGAGCTTGGCGCGGCTCATGCGCGGCGTAATCGATAACTGGCGGCGATAAGGGCGCTGTAATAGCGTAGGGTCACATGGGCTTAGTGGCCAATCAGAGGAACCCGGAAACCCAACTGCGTTGTAGAAAGCATACACACCACTGGGGCTCGTCTATGGAAGCAAATGAGTGCCAGAAGTATTTGAATTTAATCAGACACCGCATTTATAGCATTGAAAATAATAACTTTGAAAACATGTATCTGAATTTGAAAACATGTATCTGAATTTTTTCAGACACCGCATTTTTGTATCTGAATTATTTCAGACACCGCATTTATAGTTTCAGACACCGAATTTATAGAATTGCAAATAAATACTTTGAAAATCATGTATCTGAATTTCTTTGCTCCGAATTTACCTATGCGAAATAAAAATGCAGTGTTAATAAAACAATTCGAATGCATAATAAAATTCAATTCGACGCCAAAAAAATTCGATGCATATGGTGTATATAATTCGATGTCAAAAATTCGATGCATAATTGCGGTGTATGGAATTCGATGTAAAAAACCAACATCCGGGTATCCAGCTGCAGAACCACAGAACCACCACAGCAGCAACAGGCTGAGGCCCCTCGCTTCCATTGGCTGATTTGGGTCACGTGACCGTCCCACCCAATGGCTGAATTGGAGTATTGCACTGCGGGCATTGGCTGATGCACTGCGGGATTGATTGATTGATTGAAAACTTTATTAACAGATTGCAGAATGGGTACACGTGACCGCCACAGGCCCTGATTGATTGATTGAAAACTTTATTAACAGATTGTAGAATGGGTACAGTGACCGATTGATTGAAAACTTTATTAACGGATTGCAGAATGGGTACAGTGACGTCACAGGCCCGGATTGATTGATTGATCTGATTAATTGATTGAAAACTTTATTAACAGATTGTAGAATGGGTACAGTGACCGATTGATTGATTGATTGATTGAAAACTTTATTAACAGATTGCAGAATGGGTACAGTGACGTCACAGGCCCGGATTGATTGATTGATTGAAAACTTTATTAACAGATTGTAGAATGGGTACAGTGACCGATTGATTGATTGATTGATTGAAAACTTTATTAACAATCAATCGGTCACTGTACCCATTCTACAATCTGTTAATAAAGTTTTCAATCAATCAATCCGGGCCTGTGACGTCACTGTACCCATTCTGCAATCCGTTAATAAAGTTTTCAATCAATCAGGGCCTGTGGCGGTCACGTGTACCCATTCTGCAATCTGTTAATAAAGTTTTCAATCAATCGGTCACTGTACCCATTCTACAATCTGTTAATAAAGTTTTCAATCAATCAGGGCCTGTGGCGGTCACGTGTACCCATTCTGCAATCTGTTAATAAAGTTTTCAATCAATCAATCAATCGGTCACTGTACCCATTCTACAATCTGTTAATAAAGTTTTCAATCAATCAATCAGATTGCAGAATGGGTACAGTGACATCACAGGCCCAGATTGATTGATTGATTGATTGAAAACTTTATTAACAGATTGCAGAATGGGTACACGTGACCGCCACAGGCCCTGATTGATTGATTGAAAACTTTATTAACAGATTGTAGAATGGGTACAGTGACCGATTGATTGATTGATTGAAAACTTTATTAACAGATTGCAGAATGGGTACAGTGACGTCACAGGCCCGGATTGATTGATTGATCTGATTGATTGAAAACTTTATTAACAGATTGTAGAATGGGTACAGTGACTGATTGATTGATTGATTGAAAACTGTGAGAATGGGTACAGTGACGTCACAGGCCCGGATTGATTGAAAACTTTATTAACAGATTGCAGAATGGGTACAGTGACGTCACAGGCCCGGATTGATTGATTGATTGATTGAAAACTTTATTAACAGATTGCAGAATGGGTATAGAGGTGTGATAGGTATGAGAGGTGTGATAGGTGTGAGGTGGGATCGGTGTGTGAGAGGTGTGCTAGGTGGGATAGGTGTGAGAGGTGTGATAGGTGTGACAGGTGTGAGAGGTGGGATCGGTGGGATCGGTGTGATAGGTGTGATCGGACACCTCTCACACCTATCACACCGATCCCACCTATCACACCTCACACCGATCCCACCTCTCACACCTATCACACCTATCCCACCTATCACACCTCTCACACCTATCACACCTCTCACACCTATTACACCTCTCACACCGATCACACCTCTCACACCTCTATACCCATTCTGCAATCTGTTAATAAAGTTTTCAATCAATCAATCAATCCGGGCCTGTGACGTCACTGTACCCATTCTGCAATCTGTTAATAAAGTTTTCAATCAATCAATCAATCCGGGCCTGTGACGTCACTGTACCCATTCTGCAATCTGTTAATAAAGTTTTCAATCAATCAATCAATCGGTCACTGTACCCATTCTACAATCTGTTAATAAAGTTTTGAATCAATCAAATCAATCAATCCGGGCCTGTGACGTCACTGTACCCATTCTGCAATCTGTTAATAAAGTTTTCAATCAATCAATCGGTCACTGTACCCATTCTACAATCTGTTAATAAAGTTTTCAATCAATCAATCAATCAATCCCGCAGTGCATCAGCCAATGTCTGCAGTGCAATACTCCATTTCAGCCATTGGGTGGGACGGTCATGTGACCCAAATCACGTGACCCAAATAGAGGGGCCTCAGCCTGCTGCTGCTGTGGTGGTTCTGTGGTTCTGCAGCTGGATACCCGGATGTTGGTTTTTTACATCGAATTCCATACACCGCAATTATGCATTGAATTTTTGACATCGAATTATATACACCGCAATTATGCATAGAATTTATTTTTTGGCGTCGAATTGAATTTTATTATGCATTCGAATTGTTTTATTAACACTGCATTTTTATTTCGCATAGGTAAATTCGGAGCAAAGAAATTCAGATACATGATTTTCAAAGTATTTATTTGCAATGCTATAAATTCGGTGTCTGAAACTATAAATGCGGTGTCTGAAATAATTCAGATACAAAAATGCGGTGTCTGAAAAAATTCAGATACATGTTTTCAAATTCAGATACATGTTTTCAAAGTTATTATTTTCAATGCTATAAATGTCTGATTAAATTCAAATACTTCTGGCACTCATTTGCTTCCATACTCGGCATTGGTTTCAGCGATCACGCAACGTTGAACCACATGATAATGTTGCCGTCTCTCTCTGCTTTCTCAGTTCTTCGCTTGATATAATTAATACAAATGTCCAATATAACGGAATTCGTTAGCTCATAAAAATGTGATTATAACAGACTGCTGTTTAGTGTTGGGCCGTCTATTTTATTTCAAGTCAGCAGCAGCACGCAGTCTCGAGGGACTTATTTTATTTGGAATATATTAATGACTGTATACGCAAAAGTAGCCTAGTTTTAAGTTAAAATATTATAAATCTACATGCCTTGAGGATGTCATTCTTTATATAGCCTGCCTATCAATTGTTTTTAAGCTCAATAAACTCTGACCGGAATTGATCCCATTTGTCCGGTAGATTGAAATCTTGCAGGACACGGAGACCGGCAAAGAAAATTCTAACGGAAACCCTGAGCTAGATAACGTTAGACAACGCCTTGTGTAGTAAACTAAAGTGAATAGTTTACTGGGCCATTGTTTAATGCTTCAGTGGTGTTTAAAAGTGGACCTGCACGCTTGCTATCTTCGGTGCAAATGAGACGGGTCTGTGAGGGGGAGGGCACTGCGAGCAGCGTGTGTGTGCGTCAAGCTCACGTTTGATTGGTTAGAATGGTCAAAACGCCCCTTTTCATGATATTTGACGGCTCTGATTGGCTAAATGTTGTTTCAATCTGTATGCATCTATAAATCATATTATACCAGGTAGCCAATTCCGTCAGACTCCAAATCAAATTGACAAAAAAAAAAGAAAAAAAAAATGAAATCCGTCTGGAGACGGAACGCTTTAATGCATGCATGCTGCTATGATGCCTGAATTTCCCCAAGGGGATCAATAAAGAATTATCTTATCTTATCGTACTTTCCCTAATGATAACTAAGAACCGTGTGTAGCGTCCAAACTGTCTTCAAAGCAACTTAATGTTCAGCATTTTTTACACTGAAGCGTGGAAGTCTGGAAGATCTCTCAAATTACCAAAATGGTCCACTGATCCCCAACTAATGGCCTTAAGGTCCATATCAGCAGTGAACAAGTGGGATCGATGCCTTTCCACCGGTGGAGAAGAATCCCAACCTGAGTAAGACATAAGAGCTAAATGGCTGCCGTGTGAATATGTTACATGTTCATGTCCTGACCCTGAGGTTGGGCAAACTTGGATTAGCGTACAGTAGATCACATACTTGGACAAAGCGCGGTAGAAGCCTGGCCTTCTCTATCTCGTCTGCGATGTGGAACAGCTCCAGGACGGACAGCAGCTGGCAGAGACACATCACAACCCCCACAGAGTAGAAGGTGTCGGCCAGGCCGTCTGAGGGGAGAAACGCACACAGTAAAACATGTCAGCCAAGTGGTCTTGACAGTAGAAACACACAGTAAAACATGTCAGCCAAGTGGTCTTGACAGTAGAAACACACAGTAAAACATGTCAGCCAAGTGGTCTTGACAGTAGAAACACACAGTAAAACATGTCAGCCAAGTGGTCTTGACAGTAGAAACACACAGTAAAACATGTCAGCCAAGTGGTCTTGACAGTAGAAACACACAGTAAAACATGTCAGCCAAGTGGTCTTGACAGTAGAAACACACAGTAAAACATGTCAGCCAAGTGGTCTTGACAGTAGAAACACACAGTAAAACATGTCAGCCAAGTGGTCTTGACAGTAGAAACACACAGTAAAACATGTCAGCCAAGTGGTCTTGACAGTAGAAACGCACAGTAAAACATGTCAGCCAAGTGGTCTTGACAGTAGAAACACACAGTAAAACATGTCAGCCAAGTGGTCTTGACAGTAGAAACACACAGTAAAACATGTCAGCCAAGTGGTCTTGACAGTAGAAACACACAGTAAAACATGTCAGCCAAGTGGTCTTGACAGTAGAAACACACAGTAAAACATGTCAGCCAAGTGGTCTTGACAGTAGAAACACAGTAAAACATGTCAGCCAAGTGGTCTTGACAGTAGAAACACAGTAAAACGTGGCGAGTAAACTGCTGTGAAGGAAGGGTGTGCTGCATTTACAACACAATAATTGTTTTATCTCTATTATCTTGTTTTCATGATTGTGGGAAGCCAAAATTGTAATTGTATTGTAATTTTACAATATCCACATATATATTATATATATTTTTTTTTAACTTAATCACAAAAGACTATTTTGAATGAATCAGTTGTATTACAAGATGAAGACAAAAAAAATGAATGTCACATTATAACTTTGGAAAATGTAATACTGTCGAAACTAAGAACAAATATTGTGTCCAAGTGAACTGGTCCCTGGCTGTTGAGATATTTGGGGTGACAATGGCTCGGGAGGTAGAGCAGTCGCCTGGTAATCCGGAGGTTCCCGGTTCGATTCCCGGGCAACGTGTCCTTGAGCAAGACACTTAACCCCTAACTGCTCCCGATGAGCAGGTCGGCACCTTGCATGGCTGCCTCCGCCATCGGTGTGTGAGTGAATGGCTCAAATGTGAGGAACAATATTGTAAAGCGCTTTGGATAAAAGCTGCTATATAAATGCACCATTTACCCTTTTATATCATCATCACTCATGGTCCCTATTGCACCCGGGAGCTTGGCTGGGGGGCACCCGACAAGCTCGTCACAACTAGCTGAACATACAGCGTTGACAGCCACAGCCTAAATGTACCATCATTTTACAGGTGGTCATTTCCCTAATTAAACAGACTGGGTGTACTTGTACATTCTGAAAGTATTGACACCTTTGCATTGGCACCTTCATTGATTGATTGATTGATTGATTGACTGATTGAAAACCTTTATTTATCCCAGAGGGGAGATTCAGGTGTCCATCACACAGCCATGTAAAACAATTAATACAATACATACAATGAATTATGTAAGGGATAATGTATAGCTACGAGGTCATTGTCGCAAAAGAATTGACCAACACGGAGTTTAGAACACAGAGGCGCCTCGCTGAGGTGTTTTAAACGTCAGTGAAGGTCAATTATTTTGCAACAATGACCGAGTATAGCTATACATTATCCCGCTTATTACATGGCTAACTTACTAACAATATACCTAATTCATTTTACAGCATCGACAAGACGAGATCAAATGCAGACGCAGTTGTTCTGTGGCTCTGTCAGCCCAAATAAAGTTATTATTATCACAGGCAGCCGGCAGGTGTGTCTGATTGCACTGATGCAGTGTGTGTCAGTGGGCTTGATTGCTTCAGCTGCGAAAAGCAATAATCACCGGTGATTATTGCGCGTTGCCCATGGCAGCGGTCAGTTATCGAAAAATAATTCACCGCTGTCAGGGGCTATTGACCAATCACAATCAAGCATTTCGGCGAATGTGAAAACGCCATGTAATAATATGTGTTAAAAACAAAGACGGACATAATAAGTAGGGCTAAAAAAGAGCTTAAAAAGTGGTGAAGGGGGATTTTTTTTTAAATATTCAGGTTGTTATTATTATTATTGATTGATTGATTGATTGATTGATTGAAAATATTATTAGATTGCAGAATGGGTACAATACAGTACGGCTCAATACACACATGCAGACCAGAGAAAGACTTTCGTCTTGTTTACATCAGGGTCCCCCATTTTCAATTCATCATAACATTTATGACATACATGACATACAGATAGACAGTACAGTGTACAGTGTCCCCTACCCACCCCCCCCCCCCCCCCCACCTCCAATGTACAGTTGTCCCCCCCACCCCACCTACCCAACCTCCTCCAATGTACAGTTTCTACGTCAAATGTATATACACTCTTTTCTGGACACTTTTTGTATCACAAATAGTACTGTATTTGCAAATCTGGTATGTCATAAATGTATAGATGTAGCAGCACTGTCTATCTGTATGTCATGTATGTTATGATGAATTGAAAATGGGGGACCCTGATGGAAACAAGACGAAAGTCTTTCTCTGGTCTGCATCCCCTTAACAATTGTGTGTATTGAGCCGTACTGTATTGTACCCATTCTGCAATCAGTTAATAAACTTTTCAATCAATCAATCAATCAATTACATCCAGAACAGTACTGTTACATCCATAATGTATAACGTCTCACCTCTGCCAAAGGAGAGAAACCTGGCTGCCATATTTGTCAGTATCCATGTGTGACCACAGAACTGCAGCAGGTTATACGCAAACAGGTAGACGAGCCGGATGCTGAGTCTGTAACAAAAAAACAAAAAACACATTTAACCAAAAAAGTACCACCATCACAGCGGATGATGAGTGCATCATATAGCTGGAGCATCACATCACAGTAGTAGCAGGGTGTATACAACACAACTACATACGCTATCATTGTATTCACATTGATCATGCTTTGGTCACTGGCCAAAAATGATGCCATCATCAGTTTAACTTGTATTACACAGTAAAGTAATATGTATTGAAGTACAAACGTGGTACCATGGTGATGGCAGTATGAATGAATGAATGAAAACTTTATTTAACAGATTACAGAATGGGTAGGGGATGCAGACGAGAGACGGACGTTCGTCTTGTTTACATCAGGGTCCCCCATTTTCAATTCATAGTGAATTCAGAGTGCCTTGGTAAAGTCCGGTGTTGTGCCAAATGCTGACCCCCTGCCAGAATGGCAAAACAACAAAATGGGTATCGAACTGCCATGACACTTTTTAGGAGGACAGTTTTGTTTACCTGTCCTTAAGCATATAATATTCCCATGATCCCCAGGACGCACCAATACACCCATCGCACACACGACGCATAGACACAGTTTCTATAGTGCGACTTTTGATCATCATCACGTCAGTTATGTGTCTGTGCCAAATTTCACACGAACCCGTTCACCATTTCTGAGTTGCAGAGAATTTGCGCAAATCGATTACTTCCCTGTGCGCTCCGTACGCGCGCCTTACCTCATTCTCTGCGACGTGCCGTGAGTTCGAGACCCACCAGGAAAGCTCAACAAGCTCAACAGTCCTTGAGGTGCAATTATGCTGAGTTCGAAGAGGAAGTCGACATTTCCATTCGTGCAACTATCTGACGTCAAGGAGATTGGGTTTAAGTAACCCCCTGTACACAGACACAGAGCACTGCGCAGAGCAACATGCAGAGATCAATATATTGATCTATTGATATGTAGGTAGTAGGTAGGTAGGTGGACTCTCCACTCTGGTTATAGCCTGTTTAGTACCTTAGGGGCAAACCCTACATAAACATGCTCAGGGCTATCGATCTTACTTCTAAACTAAAAGATCGAACGTGTTGATACACCTTCATAGGGAAGCGGCACATAAAGCAATGAGCGACGCCATCTAGTGGTTGGTGTTAGGATAGCAGTTGTCGCTCTTACAGCGAGATGCTTCCAGCTGCAGCTCCGGAGACCAGCGCTTACAAGCCCCGCACATACAAGCCCGCACATAGCAACCCCTCGCTTCCATTGGCTGATTTTGGTCACGTGATTTGGGTCCCACCCAATGGCTGAAGTTCTGCAGACGCCTCTCTGATTGGTTGGGCTCCATTTCTGCAGCCCCCTCTTTGATTGGTTGAGCGAAGCCCCTCTCTGATTGGTTTAGCTCGCCATGCGGTAAAATGCGGATGTTAATGTTATCATCTCAAGAAGATACAAATAAATATACTACCAGATTCGCGTTTATAACGTTATTTCGCGTGACTTCGCGGTTTATTCATAACGTTATGCACATTTCACAACACAGCCAGCTGTCAGAAACTGTACATTGTAACGTTATATGTTTATTCACGTAACGTTATTTCACGTGACGCGTTCAACTTGTTTACACTCCCCACTTACTGAAACTGTACCATGACGCACTCCCCACTTAACCCAGTTAATGCCTTAACTAGACAGTTAACAATATAACATTTAGATTAATTAACCCAGTTAATGCCTTAACTAGACAGTTAACAATATAACATTTAGATTAACACAGTTAATGCCTAACTAGACAGTTAACAATATAACATTTAGATAGAGAGGCTGGTGGTCAAGTCAAGAGTTTTATTTGTCACAAGTTGTTTATTTGCATACACGTTTATGGGACAGTTTTCTACACCTGACTGAACGGTCTGGGGACAAATGATTAAGGTGGGGTTACAATGATATCAAGGATGAATATGAAAAAGGGGATCTGATCTGATGGTACTTGTACTTTATAATGTGTTATATATGTATGTACATGGATTTTATGTCCGGATGGTATATCTATGGAATGGTCACTGTCTCTATCACACTCTCATATGTGCATGTTTAGCCGCATACAAGTATCTAGGATACACATATTCGTATGTGTACATAATAGGTTTACACACACTCATATGCACAAGGCTAAGTTATACATGTCAGGGGCACACATACATGCACATACTCACTTATAGGAAATAGGCATACACACACCTACATATACACATAGTTGAGGTATAGGCTCTCACTGACACATATGGGGGATATACATGTACATAGGAGACACACACATACGTAGCTGAGACGCACATATATATGCACACCTGAGATATACACTCACATAGGGGGCGGAGGCACACATGGATACGAGACACACACAAGAGATAGGAGTACAGTCGCATACCTGGAAGATGCACACACACACACATGTGAGGCATGTACACATGCTTACGTACACAGCCCTCACCCAACCCACCCAACCCCACCCCACCAACCTCCTCCAATGTACAGTTTCTACGCCAAATGTATATACACTCCTTTTCTGGACACTTTTGTATCACAAACAGTACTGTATTTGCAAATCTGATATGTCATAAATGTATAGATGTAGCAGTACTGTCTATCTGTATGTCATGTATGTCATATATGTTATGATGAATTGAAAATGGGGGACCCTGATGTAAACAAGATGAAAGTCTTTCTCTGGTCTGCATCCCCTTAACAATTGTATGTATTGAGATGTACTGTACTGTACCCATTCTGCAATCTGTTAATAAACTTTTCAATCAATCAATCAATCAATTCAATCAATCAATCAATACACGTACCCACATACATATGTTGGAGACACACATGCATGCATGCTATCATGCACACCTACATGTGTCTGGGACGCTTTCTCTCACATGCAATATGGAGAAGGGTGGCATCCCGATAGAGGATGCAGCACATACCTGCTCGCAGGTAGATCGGTCTACATGCAAAGTATATATATCAGGGATGTATACGCACAATGTATAGTATAGTATTTTTCTTTTTTTCGTAAGTCTTTTTTATTTTCCATGTCAGTTGTACCCATTCTGCAATCTGTTAATAAACTTTTCAATCAATCAATCAATCAATTCAATCAATCAATCAATCAATACACGTACCCACATACATATGTTGGAGACACACATGCATGCATGCTATCATGCACACCTACATGTGTCTGGGACGCTTACCGAACACTGTGACCTCATTTTCTTCTTCTAAATTCATGCTATATTATGTTATTATGTTATTTGATACTATCTTGTCTAGCACAGTCTCTGGAGCGTAACAGTAAGAAGCATTTTGTATGAAAGTATTCTGTACTTCTGTATGACAACTATTAAAGAACTTGAACTTGAACTTGAGTTGTTAATGTATTTGTATGAGTCCTTTACATGTTTTGTATGTTCTTACAAAAAAGAAAAAGGCAAATCTTGGAAGTTGCATATGGTGATGTGGAAAGAGATGTTTTGAATATTGGAGAGATTTGTGCAAAAAATATCAAAAAAAAAAAAAAAAATTAAATGCGGGTGGTCGTGCCCGCAAAGATGTGCATAATACAATAGTAATAACATATAATAGAATCCAATAGAACGACATTGTGCAATAAAACAAGTAAACAGAGTAGGGCATATCGGTATATGTACATAAGTTATTTACAGAGCATGGTAGGACATGCTAGGTCCTGTGGTAGTGCAATATTAGCTACGGATGAGGCACTGGGTCTTTATGTACATGCTATATTGGTGGTCAATGTCACTTCGGATTGCTACGACACATCTCTACTGCTTGTGACAGGCTGTGGTGCGTTCCAGACTTTACTCCTGTTGGGAAACTATAGCGATGGTCTGTGCTCACCACACTTTTCTTCGGCCTCCCCGCAGCGAGCCGTCGTCGACCCCCGAGCTTCATTTTACGACGGGCAACAGAGGTGGGTTGAGCCGCTATACTTGGCCCAGCACGGTTAGCGACTCGCCTGAGTGCGTGTGCACGTTTTGATGCATGGCTGATACCAGAGCGGCCGAAGGTGTGTAGCGCTGACAGCAGCTTGGAGGGATTCCCCTTCAGCTGATTGAAGGTCTTTATCATGGCTTTATCATCACCACCCTCTGTAGAGCCTCTTGCTCTGCCTTTGTGCAGCTGGAGAACCACACAGACTTCACACAGACTGTCTGTACAATACTGCTGTAGGCCTATAATACTTATGTAAATAAGTAAGGCAATTGAAATATATCTGCAGTACAGCTCAATACACACAATTGTTAAGGGGATGCAGACCAGAGAAAGACTTCCGTCTTGTTTACATCAGGGTCCCCCATTTTCAATTCATCATAAATGTACAGTTCCCTCCCCCTTGTATATATTTACTGTATGTCACAAATGTAACAGTACTGCATGGTCTGCATCCCCTTAACAATTGTGTGTATTGAGCTGTACTGCATTCTGCAATCTGTTAATAAAGTTTTCAATCAATCAATCAATCAATCAATCAATCAATCAATCAATCAATCGGTCACTGTACCCATTCTGCAATCTGTTAATAAAGTTTTCAATCAATCAATCAATCAATCAATCAATCAATCGGTCAGGTCACGTGTACCCATTCTACAATCTGTTAATAAAGTTTTCAATCAATCAATCAGGGCCTGTGGTCACGTGTACCCATTCGGCAATCTGTTAATAAAGTTTTCAATCAATCAATCAATCTGTTAATAAAGTTTTCAATCAATCAATCAATGAATCAATGAATCAATGAATCAATCAATCAATCAATCAATCAATCCCGCAGTGCAACGTGACCCAAATCATACGGCAATCTGTTAATAAAGTTTTCAATCAATCAATCAATCAATCCCGCAGTGCAACGTGACCCAAAATCACGTGACCAAAATCAGCCAATGGAAGCGAGGGGTTGCTATGTGCGGGCTTGTATGTGCGGGGCTTGTAAGCGCTGGTCTCCGGAGCTGCAGCTGGGTACTATTGCTTACAGCAGGGCTATGCATAACATCATTTATGTATTGCAGTCAATTAAAGGCCCGATCTGTGTTCGAAACACAATGTATGGTAAAAAGAAAAGAAAAGAAAAAAGCAACAAAAACATGTTTTACAGTAATTCAGTTCAGTTCAGTTCAGTTCAGAGTTTTCAATTCTCTAGTTGATTTGTTCAGCTCTTGGGCTGACGACACATATGTGTTTTTAATTGTGTTTGAGGTATTTTGTGTCTGTAAAATGTTTGTTTATGTTTGTAATGTTTGTCAAATATGTCTGTATTCTGCTTTATGATGGGTTAAGAAGTTATGAACTATTCAAGAATGTGTGTGAATATACCCTACAGCAAAATAATATTTAAAAAAAAAAGTGTGTTTTGCCTTATTCCATCACATTTTGTCGCCATGCTAACATTGAAGTGAGAATGTTGCATCATTTCATTTTTAACCCTTTGAGGTATGAGTTGTTTTCAAATGTTTCCTTGGAATTCTAGCACTAATGCTTTCAGTGATCTGTGACCATCGTGATGTCATTATTAGAATGTGTGTGATCATACACCTCATGCTATGGTTGTTGAATAGACCTGTTCGCTGTCCACGTCAGACTCTGTGTGCACGCGCATCAAGTGGGCAAAAGGAACGTAATCCTGGTCAGAACAACGGGGCAGACTACAATATATTTGCATTTGTTAGCCATGCAGTGCTAGCGATCTAAACATCAATCCATGCCAAAGCTAGATATGTAAAAGGTGAAAGACTCGCACTCACAGCCATGCTGCTGGTTTGGCTAAATGACATCCAGACGTTTTAGTTTGAAACAACTGTTAGTCAGGGGAGTGTCATGGTTTCTCTATAGAGCTCCATTATAGGCCTACTGTTAGTCAGGGGAGTGTCATGGTTTCTCCATAGAGCTCCATTATACAGTACTGTTAGTCAGGGGAGTGTCATGGTTTCTCCATAGAGCTCCATTATACTGTTAGTCAGGGGAGTGTCATGGTTTCTCCATAGAGCTCCATTATACTGTTAGTCAGGGGAGTGTCATGGTTTCTCCATAGAGCTCCATTATACTGTTAGTCAGGGGAGTGTCATGGTTTCTCCATAGAGCTCCATTATACTGTTAGGGGAGTGTCATGGTTTCTCCATAGAGCCCCATTATACTTTTAGTCAGGGGAGTGGCATGGTTTCTCCATAGAGCTCCATTATACTTTTAGTCAGGGGAGTGTCATGGTTTCTCCATAGAGCTCCATTATACTTTTAGTCAGGGGAGTGTCATGGTTTCTCCATAGAGCTCCATTATACTTTTAGTCAGGGGAGTGTCATGGTTTCTCCATAGAGCTCCATTATACTTTTAGTCAGGGGAGTGTCATGGTTTCTCCATAGAGCCCCATTATACTGTTAGTCAGGGGAGTGTCATGGTTTCTCCATAGAGCTCCATTATACTTTTAGTCAGGGGAGTGGCATGGTTTCTCCATAGAGCTCCATTATACTGTTAGTCAGGGGAGTGTCATGGTTTCTCCATAGAGCTCCATTATACTGTTAGTCAGGGGAGTGTTATGGTTTCTCCATAGAGCTCCATTATACTGTTAGTCAGGGGAGTGTCATGGTTTCTCCATAGAGCTCCATTATACTGTTAGTCAGGGGAGTGTCATGGTTTCTCCATAGAGCTCCATTATACTGTTAGTCAGGGGAGTGTCATGGTTTCTCCATAGAGCTCCATTATACTGTTAGGGGAGTGTCATGGTTTCTCCATAGAGCTCCATTATACTTTTAGTCAGGGGAGTGTCATGGTTTCTCCATAGAGCTCCATTATACTTTTAGTCAGGGGAGTGGCATGGTTTCTCCATAGAGCTCCATTATACTGTTAGTCAGGGGAGTGTCATGGTTTCTCCATAGAGCTCCATTATACTGTTAGTCAGGGGAGTGTCATGGTTTCTCCATAGAGCTCCATTATACTTTTAGTCAGGGGAGTGTCACGGTTTCTCCATAGAGCTCCATTATACTGTTAGTCAGGGGAGTGGCATGGTTTCTCCATAGAGCTCCATTATACTGTTAGTCAGGGGAGTGTCACGGTTTCTCCATAGAGCTCCATTATACTGTTAGTCAGGGGAGTGGCATGGTTTCTCCATAGAGCTCCATTATACTTTTAGTCAGGGGAGTGTCATGGTTTCTCCATAGAGCTCCATTATACTGTTAGTCAGGGGAGTGGCATGGTTTCTCCATAGAGCTCCATTATACTTTTAGTCAGGGGAGTGGCATGGTTTCTCCATAGAGCTCCATTATACTTTTAGTCAGGGGAGTGTCACGGTTTCTCCATAGAGCTCCATTATACTGTTAGTCAGGGGAGTGGCATGGTTTCTCCATAGAGCCCCATTATACTGTTAGTCAGGGGAGTGTCATGGTTTCTCCATAGAGCTCCATTATACTTTTAGTCAGGGGAGTGGCATGGTTTCTCCATAGAGCTCCATTATACTGTTAGTCAGGGGAGTGTCATGGTTTCTCCATAGAGCTCCATTATACTGTTAGTCAGGGGAGTGTTATGGTTTCTCCATAGAGCTCCATTATACTGTTAGTCAGGGGAGTGTCATGGTTTCTCCATAGAGCTCCATTATACTGTTAGTCAGGGGAGTGTCATGGTTTCTCCATAGAGCTCCATTATACTGTTAGTCAGGGGAGTGTCATGGTTTCTCCATAGAGCTCCATTATACTGTTAGGGGAGTGTCATGGTTTCTCCATAGAGCTCCATTATACTTTTAGTCAGGGGAGTGTCATGGTTTCTCCATAGAGCTCCATTATACTTTTAGTCAGGGGAGTGGCATGGTTTCTCCATAGAGCTCCATTATACTGTTAGTCAGGGGAGTGTCATGGTTTCTCCATAGAGCTCCATTATACTGTTAGTCAGGGGAGTGTCATGGTTTCTCCATAGAGCTCCATTATACTTTTAGTCAGGGGAGTGTCACGGTTTCTCCATAGAGCTCCATTATACTGTTAGTCAGGGGAGTGGCATGGTTTCTCCATAGAGCTCCATTATACTGTTAGTCAGGGGAGTGTCACGGTTTCTCCATAGAGCTCCATTATACTGTTAGTCAGGGGAGTGGCATGGTTTCTCCATAGAGCTCCATTATACTTTTAGTCAGGGGAGTGTCATGGTTTCTCCATAGAGCTCCATTATACTGTTAGTCAGGGGAGTGGCATGGTTTCTCCATAGAGCTCCATTATACTTTTAGTCAGGGGAGTGGCATGGTTTCTCCATAGAGCTCCATTATACTTTTAGTCAGGGGAGTGTCACGGTTTCTCCATAGAGCTCCATTATACTGTTAGTCATGGGAGTGGCATGGTTTCTCCATAGAGCTCCATTATACTGTTAGTCAGGGGAGTGTCATGGTTTCTCCATAGAGCTCCATTATACTGTTAGTCAGGGGAGTGGCATGGTTTCTCCATAGAGCTCCATTATACTGTTAGTCAGGGGAGTGTCATGGTTTCTCCATAGAGCTCCATTATACTGTTAGTCAGGGGAGTGTCATGGTTTCTCCATAGAGCCCCATTATACTTTTAGTCAGGGGAGTGGCATGGTTTCTCCATAGAGCTCCATTATACTGTTAGTCAGGGGAGTGGCATGGTTTCTCCATAGAGCCCCATTATACTTTTAGTCAGGGGAGTGGCATGGTTTCTCCATAGAGCTCCATTATACTGTTAGTCAGGGGAGTGTCATGGTTTCTCCATAGAGCTCCATTATACTGTTAGTCAGGGGAGTGTCATGGTTTCTCCATAGAGCTCCATTATACTGTTAGTCAATGTTGTGTAGGATTAGGTGGCAGGGTCTGGGTTTGATTGTTTTATATTAGGTGGCAGGGTTTGGGTTTGATTGTTTTATATTAGGTGGCAGGGTCTGGGTTTGATTGTTTTATATTAGGTGGCAGGGTCTGGGTTTGATTGTTTTATATTAGGTGGCAGGGTCTGGGTTTGATTGTTTTATATTAGGTGGCAGGGTTTGGGTTTGATTGTTTTGGTCTCAATGATACTTGGACTCAACTGCATTTTTTTTAGATTTTATTTTGCCTGTTTTTAAAATAGGCGGAGCTAGCAATTCAGGCCTACATCAAAGTGGTGTCGGTGGTGTCCTGGTTGATTGGCTGTTCCACAGTCATAAGGTCATGGGTTTCATCAGTCAGACATTGTGTCAATCTTCTGTCAAAATGTCCTTGAGCAAGGCACTGAACACCGCCTACCTGCTGCCCAGCTGTGCTCTCTGACCCCTCTGGTGCAGTATATATGTGCGGGACAGGTGGCTCAGGAGATAGAGCTGGTAATCGGAAAGGTTGATTCCACATGTCGAAGTGTCCTTGAGCAAGACACTTAAAGGGGCACTTCACCAAAAAACAATGCTGATTTATTTTGCACATAATCGCACACACATGCAAAAACTCAGTTTTGCACACATTCATTTAGTTTGACAGTTATTGAGAGTAAATTAGTTTGAATATGGCCACCAGTGATGTCATCGAGGACATTGAAAATGAATTAACACAACACCTTGTCTTATAGGGACTGCTACCTTATCATTTCATTGAGCTGTAATTAACACAACACCTTGTCTTATAGTGACTGCTACCTTATCATTTCACTGAGCTGTAATTAACACAACACCTTGTCTTATAGTGACTGCTACCTTATCATTTCACTGAGCTGTAATTAACACAACACCTTGTCTTATAGGGACTGCTACCTTATCATTTCATTGAGCTGTAATTAACACAACACCTTGTCTTATAGGGACTGCTACCTTATAATTTCATCGAGCTGTAATTAACACAACACCTTGTCTTATAGGGACTGCTACCTTATCATTTCATCGAGCTGTAATTAACACAACACCTTGTCTTATAGGGACTGCTACCTTATCATTTCACTGAGCTGTAATTAACACAACACCTTGTCTTATAGGGACTGCTACCTTATCATTTCACTGAGCTGTAATTAACACAACACCTTGTCTTATAGGGACTGCTACCTTATCATTTCACTGAGCTGTAATTAACACAACACCTTGTCTTATAGGGACTGCTACCTTATCATTTCACTGAGCTGTAATTAACACAACACCTTGTCTTATAGGGACTGCTACCTTATCATTTCACTGAGCTGTAATTAACACAACACCTTGTCTTATAGGGACTGCTACCTTATCATTTCACTGAGCTGTAATTAACACAACACCTTGTCTTATAGGGACTGCTACCTTATCATTTCATTGAGCTGTAATTAACACAACACCTTGTCTTATAGTGACTGCTATGTACCTTATCATTTCACTGAGCTGTAATTACCACAACACCTTGTCTTATAGTGACTGCTACCTTATCATTTCATTGAGCTGTAATTAACACAACACCTTGTCTTATAGGGACTGCTACCTTATCATTTCACTGAGCTGTAATTAACACAACACCTTGTCTTATAGGGACTGCTACCTTATCATTTCATTGAGCTGTAATTAACACAACACCTTGTCTTATAGTGACTGCTACCTTATCATTTCATTGAGCTGTAATTAACACAACACCTTGTCTTATAGTGACTGCTACCTTATCATTTCATTGAGCTGTAATTAACACAATGATTCAATGTCCCAGATGACACGGCATGATTGCCGCTGCCGTCGTTGTGTGAATGTGAGGCATTTTGTTATAAAGCACTATATAGAGCTCCGGACTCATGATCAGAAGATCACCGGTTCGATCCCTGTCTCCTGAGCCGTTCAGCAAGTGTGTAGTGTGATGTGTGCCTGGTGCCAGGTATGCTACGATTAGCCCTTTATGAAACATGTAACTGTTTTACCTGATGCTATTGCTGATCTGATTATGCTCCTTGCCACTGCACAAATGGCCTTCTGTATTTATATTTGAATTATATGTTTTTTGTTCAATGCCCTGTTTTATGTTGAAACTTGTTGTGTGCCGTGTTGGTCAGGACTCCCTGGAAGAAGAGATCTTGTATCTCAATGGGACATTCCTGGATAAATAAAGGATAAATAAAATAAAACTCTGAACTTCCTTAACTGTCTCAGGTGGTAGAGGCGCTGCTTCGCCTTTTTCACGACTGAGTCTATGTGTGTTGTCCATGTCAGATCCTCTGAGATGTGGACCCCCAGGTACTTGAAGCTGCTCACCCTGTCCACGGTAGCCCCGTTTATCCTCAGTGGTGTGTGTGTCCCCTGCTGTGTTCTCCTAAAATCCACGATCAGCTCCTTGGTTTTACCAATGTTCAGGAGCAGGCTGTTGTCCTGGCACCAGCGTTCCAGTACCTCAACCTCCTCCCGGTAGGCCTTCTCGTCGTTGTCAGAGATCAGCCCCACCACCACTGTGTCGTCCGCAAACTTCACTGTATGGTAGTTTGGTAGTAGTCATTGGTGTATGGTAGTCAGTGTGTAGTGTGATGTGTGCCTGGTGCCAGTGTATGGTAGTCATTGTGTGGTGTGATGTGTGCCTGGTGCCAGTGTATGGTAGCCATTGTGTAGTGTGATGTGTGCCTGGTGCCAGTGTATGGTAGTCATTGTGTGATGTGTGCCTGGTGCAAGTGTATGGTAGTCAGTGTGTAGTGTGATGTGTGCCTGGTGCCAGTGTATGGTCATTGTGTAGTGTGATGTGTGCCTGGTGCCAGTGTATGGTAGTCATTGTGTGGTGTGATGTGTGCCTGGTGCCAGTGTATGGTAGTCAGTGTGTAGTGTGATGTGTGCCTGGTGCCAGTGTATGGTAGTCAGTGTGTTGTGTGATGTGTGCCTGGTGCCAGTGTATGGTAGTCAGTGTGTAGTGTGATGTGTGCCTGGTGCCAGTGTATGGCAGCAATTTCAGACAATTTCCCTAACCCTACATTGTGGGGAGCGCTTTTAGTCTGAGAAAAGCGTTATATAAAATGTAATGAATTGTATATAAAAATGCAGTCCATTTATGTGTCACAGAGAAATACATTCCTATTTACACTGTAATATGGCAATGGAGTCCCATAATGATTACGGCATGGACAGTGTGCATGTGATTCAAATGGTGTGTGTGTGTGTATCTGAAATGATAATAAAAAAAAAAAAAAAAAAAATAATCTAACCCTAACTAACCTTACTGTCATGCACTTGTCCTAATAAACTAACCTACACTGTAACACGCAACACTTTGATAAACACTGTTACTCAGCTGATAGAGTTGTACCCTTCTTGCTGTCTTGTCGTACAGAACTTGTAAGTCGCTTTGGATATAAGCGTCAGCTAAATGACTAAATGTAAATGTAAATGTAAATGTGTGTGTGTGACAGAAGGTGAAAGGTCAAGGGGTCCATGTGGTTCATGGCCTGTCACGCTCACGCCTCACTGTCAGAACCCTGGTGGGGGGAGGGGGGGGGGGGGGGGGGGGGGGTTGCGAGGTCGGAGGGTATCGGGGATTCGGGCCAGGCGTGTGTGGTGAAGAAATTGATGACAGCTCCTGCGTCTCGCATGACGAGTTTTAAATATACAAGGCACTGAGCTACTGCGAGACGACTGACTTATCAGATCAGACGCCGTTTAATATAGCGGCGTTCAGAATTGTATTTATATAGCGTTTTTCAAAACGGTGCTTTACAGAAACGGTAAAAATATCAAATAAACAAAGACAGTGATACATAATAACAGTTACAATCGAAGGTTAAAGTTCAGTAATCCAAATGTGGATTACTGTCTTCTCCAGAGAGAGACAAGAAGATAGATACCAGTTTCCTCTCTGTGCGTTCAGTAGAAGGCAAGCTATCTGGCTGCATGTTAGCCTAGCTTAGCACAATGAATGGAAGCGGACAGTGCCGGTTAGCCTTCGGGAGAGGTGTTAGTTGGACAATGCCTAGGCTAAACGACACTGTCCGCTTCCATTCCACCCCAGGACCCCCGGACTGTCCAACCCGTGCAGTAGAGATTTCCATATAAATTATATCCAACAGTGTCAGAGACCAATTAATCATCGTTAGCCTCTCGGGTTCTTTCCACCTCATGGCTATGTTCTGTTTTACGGTGTAAGTTGTTATGTTGCACAGTCACAATGTAAAGCTTCTAGTGGACCCCAGGAAGAATAGCCGCTGCAATGCTGTAGCTAATTGGGGATCCTAATAAACTAAACAAAACAATCAAGCATCAGATTTGTCCCTGAAAGCCCCCCCCCCCCCCCCCCCTAAATCGTCTATTTGTATATTTTCTATGTTTGCAGATTTTGCCGTTAGAGTTAGGTTGACTTGAGAGAAGCTGTCTCAGTTGAGCAGGGGTTCAGGGTTTTCCACTTCAAGGTCAAAGGGTCAAAGTGACACGACCACAGAGGGCTGGTGGCCCAGCTCGAGACCCTTCCAAACGGGGGGGGGGGGGTCATGCTGGGGGTGAGCGGTGCCAGACAGAGAGAGAGAGAGTGCTCTCACACAATTCCACACGAATCACAGCCTGGGTGATTAGTATTAACAGACTGCGCTCATGCTGTGTGTGGTCGGACCCAGAGGTCGGATGTGGTTTGGAAGAAGTGGTGGAATGCGTCGTCTGTGACCTACATACGCTCGACCTACCGAGCCGGGGGAAGACATGGATGCTCACGCTAAACGTTTTTGGCAATTTCTTCTGACAATTTCTCTTGCATGAACTGCAACTCACAAAGACTTACATTATACTCAGGGGGGTGTAAAAAGTACCCAGAAATTATACTTAAGTGAAAGTATGGGTACCGTCTCAAAATCGTACTCAAGTAAAAGTCAGAGTATATCGGGCTAAAAACACACTTGAGTAAAAGTCAAAAAGTGTCTACTTTTAAATGTACTTATGTACTAAAAAGTTAAAGTAAAAACTTTTTTTTTAATTCCGGGGCAATGAAATGTTCCGTTCCGTCCTCTTCATCACTCGTACTATCGTTTGTGGCCATCTTCTGTAGCACTCTGACTGTCTATTCTTCTGATAGCAGGTGTTTAATCAAAGATCCCCACTTTCTAGTCTTGCACAAGGACCAATCAGCATGGGGATGGGCGGGTTAATTTTCCATTGATGGGGATTTGATTGGCTGTTTTTAAATAAAGTGCGGCCGCAGGATTAATAACGTTAACGTTAGTTCGACCAGAGAAACAAATATACTAATTAAAATAGTTGGACCTGCATTTGTACTTTGTACTTTGTAGGTCTGCATTTTAAATGTAAGGAGTTTTTTTTCCCTGTAATTGAGTAAAAGTACAAGTATACAAACCTAATAATACTCTATTGTAACAAAGTACAATTACTCAAGTACTTTACACCCCTGCATATACTGTAGCTAATATACTTATACATGTACTCTTAAAACAGTTAATAACAACATTAACTTTTATATGATTTCGGTGGTCATGTTGAAATGACGTCAAATGATGCTGAGGCTTGAACTGATAAGATAGGATATTCCTTTATTGATCCCATTCATTGATCAATGCGGGGGTTGAGAAATCATGAGTTTGGGACTATACTGTAGGAACTTCGAGTTGATGTTTTATTAGAATTTCTGACCTCCATGTTATATATCGTATTTGCTTATCGCGTCCCGCTCTGAGCCTTATGAGATACCCCTTATCTCCTATGATACCTACTGTATCCCAACGAACAACTACATGCACCCACACCTGAATGGGGCCCCGCCCCTATGGAGGCGTAGCCTATATAACCATGACTCTGGTCACCAAACACTCGTCCTCTATTTTCGTTCCAGCGTATCGGCTGCGTGCACCGTACGTAAACTAGCAGGATGAAAAGATTAAGGAAGATTCGTAATGTTGAAGGCTTACCGGAGGATTGTTTTTCCCTGGATTCTCCGGAGCTTGTTTTGGCGACACATGAGACCTGTGCTGGTGGTTCCTCGGCTGACGGCGACGGACCGAGGGGCAGCGTGCAAGGTTTGACTAGCAGGTCGGCTTGTACAAAGGTGAGGTCTGTGTCAGTAGGCATCAATGTCGGTGTTGGTCGTGCTGTGGAGTATGTTTCGGCACCAGGGCCGGGGCGGCTTGGCGATCGTTCCACTGCAGTGGACGATGTCCTGGCGATCCTGGAACATGCTGTTAACGCTAATGCTGCTACTGCTACTTCTGCTAACGCTGATGTTGACGCTGGAATGTCTAATAATCCCCGCCGCGGGATACCGCTTTTCCCTCCTCTTACCAGCTTCATTGATGAAGGTCAGTCGGTGGTGGATGTGGGGGGGTTCGCTGAGCTCTATTTACCTTTTTTACGGGTGGAAGGGCTAACAACGGGGTGCAGGCCGGGGGTACCTTGGCTAAGCAGCCAGGTAGCTTCTTTTCTGTGCCCAGGCGGGGATGAACGACGTTCCGCGCGGCCGATGCTTGATAGCATATCGGCTCGGAGGGTGGCAGTATGGACGGATGAGTGGTATACTGCTGCAGGATGGCATTTAGCGGCGGACAGTGTTATGGCTCAGCTGGCTACTTTCCTATCCACAATGGCGTCGGGTAGTAGGACTTTGGGTCCAACCGGCATTGTAGACATGATTCATGTTTGTGGTGTTATGGAGATCTTGACTCAGTCGCAAGCTATAACTGCGGGGAGGATTAGGATGCTATCGACTTTGGTTGTTAGGCATGTTTGGTTGGAGCAGTCTCCTCTTGGGGAAGAGGATAGGTTTTCTCTCCTCACGACTCCTTTGAATTCGAGTTTGGTAAAACAAGCCGTCGTCATTTTGCCGCGAGCAGCCCGCTCCCCGTTCAATCCTCTCTCTGTTACCCACAGAAGCGGGGCTCTGATCGTTCTCCTTTGGCTGCGGGCCGCGAACCTTCATTGAAGCGTATGCGGCCTCATTCTTCACTTCTCATGGGGGCAGGGGCTGACACCCAGTTGATGGCTGAGCCTGGGTCTGTCCGTGAGAATGTTCCGTCGCGTGGTTCCTACACCACAGGTTGTGGGAGGGAGGAACCTGGTGTTACAGCTGCCACTAGCTACACTGGTCAGCAGGGGGACTCGTGCCTCTTCTGTTGAATGCTCAGCAGGGGTTGCCCCGGCTTTGCCTTCGCCAGGCGGGGTATCGCGCTGTTGCCTCCCACTCCCGTCAAACCGGCAGTGGTCTGCAAAGGAGAGGCGAGCGTGATTTGAGTGGGTCAGACCTATACTGGATCTGTCCGCGTTCAATCGGTTGATTGTAGCGAGACCATTCAGGATGTTGACCGTCCAACTCCTTCTGCTTGCTGTCAGGAGGGGGGACTGGTTCACCTCCATAGACCTGAAGGATGCGTATTTTCACATCCCCATTTACCCTCCTCACAGGAAGTTCCTACGGTTCCTGTTTCAGGGCGTAGCGTACGAGTACCACAGGATGCCATTCGGTTATTCTCTGGCTCCCCACACATTCACCAAGTGCGTGGCGGCTGCTCTGGGGCCCTTACGTTGTCGGGGGATACGAGTCCTATTCTATCTCGACGACATTCTACTCCTCAGCCATTCAGAGGAGGTTGCCAGGTCTCATACTCGGCTGGTGGTGGAATTCCTCACCAGCCTGGGTTTTGCTGTGAATTGGAAGAAGAGTACCCCTCTTCCCAGTCAACAGGTGGAGTACTTGGGCTTGACATTGAGGTCGAGGCACATGATTGCAACCCTCTCGGAGCAGCGTCGGGGGGTTCTCCGTCACGCGCTCGGGGGTTTCCGTCTGGGAGGGACGGTTACGGCGCTGCAGGTGATGCGTCTGCTGGGCATTATGTCGTCTGCTCACACGGTGGTTCCTCTTGGCCTCCTCTTCATGAGGAGGATACAGAGGTGGTTTCTCTCTTTGAGAATAGATCCGGTGAGGGACAAAAGGAAACGGTTGACGGTTCCTTTGTCGATATGGGGAGATCTCGCCCACTGGAGGAGGCTGGGTATCCTCACCATTGGGGTCCCCATAGGCAGCAGGGGCTCACACGTCACGGTCTTCACCGACGCCTCTCTCACGGGTTGGGGAGGGACGTGTCGGACCCATGCAGTGGGGGGCAGCTGGACAGGTCATGCTGGCCCGGCTACCCTGCATATCAATGTGTTGGAGTTGAAGGCGGTCCTCCTGGTCCTCAAACGGTTCGACCACCTGGTGGTAGGCGAACACGTTTTGGTCAGGACGGACAGTATGACGGCGGCGGCGTATATCAACAGGCAGGGTGGAACTTGTTCCGCCCACCTGCTCCGGGCGGCGCGCGATCTGTGGCTATGGGCATCCCGCAGGCTGCGCGGTCTGAGGGCGCTCCACGTTCCTGGTACGGAGAATGTGGGGGCGGATATAATGTCTCGGGGCGGTCTTCGTCACGACGAGTGGGAACTCCACCCCGACATAGTCAGACAGATCTGGGATCGGTTCGGGGAGGCCTCGTGGATCTGTTTGCGTGCCGACGCTCTCACAAGTGCCCCTTGTGGTTCTCGCTCAGTCGAGCGGATCATCCCCCCTTGGGGGTGGATGCCTTCTCGACCTTTCCATGGCCGCCCGGTCTTCTGTACGCCTTCCCTCCTGTACAGCTGTTGAGTCAGCTGTTGGAGCGGATACGGAGGGAGCGCAGGACGGTGATCCTGGTCGCACCGGACCGGGGCACGTCAGTGTGGTTCCCGGTCTTAATACAGCTTCTGGTCGCTCCTCCTTGGGTCATTCCGTGGTCAGCGACGGCCCTCTCACAGCGCAACGGATTGTTTTTCCAGCCTCCGGTGTTGGGTCAACGCCTGGTGGTGTGGCTGGTGGGAGGGTGAGTCTGGAGAGGATACCATCCGGTGTGCGCATGCTCCCTCCACTGTCGCGGTTTACGCGGGCAGATGGCGTGCGTTCCAAGAGTGCTGTAAGGGGGGGGGGCTGGGACCCAGTCTCCTGCCCCCTGGATGCTGTTCTGAGTTATCTCCAGTCTCTTCTTGGTAGACTGTCGGCTTCGACGGTGAGGGTATATGCGGCAGCTATATCCTCCTATCATGAGGGTTTTGAGGGGACTGTTTTGTTCAGCCACCCTCTTGTGAAGCGTTTCCTGCTTGGCGCTCGACGCGTTAAGCCGGTGCAACGCTCCTTGGCTCCGACTTGGGATCTTCAATTGGTCCTCGTCGGTTGTCCTTGGCCCCGTTTGAGCCGCTCGAGCAGGCGCCGTTGGGACAGCTGTCCTTCAAGACCGCGTTCCTACTGGCTGTCACTTCCGCTAAACGCGTAGGTGAGCTCTGTGCTCTCTCGGTACGTCCAGAGTGCCTGTCTTTTCGGACCGATTGCGGTGCCACTCTGCGACCTAATCCTGCTTTCGTGCCTAAGAATATCCGGAGTTCCTTCCGCTCCCGGGATATTGTGGTTCAGGCGTTTCGTCCTCCTCCTCACGCTAGTGAGTTAGATGCGGGCCTTCACCTGTCATGTCCAGTCCGTGCTTTGGGGATTTACCTCAGCCGTACTCAGGACTTCAGGGTTACCGACCAGCTTTTTGTCTGTTACGGTGGGGCTCGTGCTGGTAAGGCACTGTCGAAGCAGCGCCTGTCCCATTGGTTGTGCGAGGGCATTACCCTCTGCTACACGTTGGCTGGGCAGGATCCCCCTGGGGGCATCAGGGCGCACTCCACTCGTGGGGTGGCTGCCTCTGCCGCTCTCCTGGGTGGGGCCTCGGTGGAGGACATCTGTGCTGTAGCTTCGTGGTCCTCCCCGGGCCCCTTTGTAAGGTTTTACCTCATGGACATGACCGGGGGTTCTGTCTCCCAGGCGGTTCTGGGGTCTGTGGCCTTTCCTGCTTCCCGTCCTTTGGTAGGGTAGCAGGAGTGTATGGGTATGGGCCACAGTGTGTTGAGTCACACGTGGTTCCGCCTGTACGGTGTGTTCAAGGGGTTCTGGTTCCCTCTTGTTCGCATTCAGGTGGAGTTGACTGCGCCCCCCCTTCATTAGGGAGGATGGGGTGACAGGGCTCCCCGCACCCCTTGATGTGGGCTTACGGGTCCTCAGGGGGTACATCTGTCGGGTCTCGCGTCCGCTCTAACCCATATCTCATAAGGCTCAGAGCGGGACGCGATAAGCAAATACGATATATAACGATAGGTTATGTATATAACCTAGTTATATTAGTATTGGCTGAGCGTCCCGCTCTGCGCGGCCCTGAGTTCCCTCTTGAGGGATCTTTTCCTGGAACGAGATTTGGCGAGGAAGAGTGTTTGGTGACCAGAGTCATGGTTATATAGGATACGCCTCCATAGGGGCGGGGCCCCATTCAGGTGTGGGTGCATGTAGTTGTTCGTTGGGATACAGTAGGTATCATAGGAGATAAGGGGTATCTCATAAGGCTCAGAGCGGGACGCTCAGCCAATACTAATATAACTAGGTTATTTACATAACCTATCGTTATATATCGTATCGTTATCATCCAAGTTGTCATGAATCAGAGGACACTGGATCTTTGTGTTGTGTTAATTACAGCTCAACGAAATGTTGTAGTTGAAAAAATAGCGATCCCTATTGCAATCCATATCTCTATTTCATTGAGCGCTAATTAACACAACACAAGGATTCAGTGTCCTCCAATGACATCACGGGAGGAGATATCCAAACGCTCTCAATAACTGTCAAACTAAATTAATGTGTGGAAAACTGTTTTGAGCGTTGGGATATGTGTGAGATTATGTGCGAAATAAATCTGTGTTGGTTTTTATTTTGGTGCCCCTTTAAGAGTAGGCCACCTATTCCTATCAGAGGACAGTCAAATCAAATCAAATCAAATCAAAAAAATTGTAAGGCCCGACACACGTTAATGTCCCCATGGGCCGGACACATATATTTAAATGTATAAAGAACAGTACATGTATGTGTAGATATGTATGTATGCATTTAGACTTAGAATGATGTATATCTACAATCACTTAGTAGTAGAGAAAGGGTAGGATTAAATACGTTTATACTTCTTCCTACTCCTTTTCAGACATATAAAGTTAACATATATATATATATATATATATATATATATATATATATATATATATATATATTGTTTCAACTATTTTGGTTTGTTGTTGCTATATATATATATTGCTTTATATATTGCGGTGAGACAACACACAACAGTGATATTTTGATGACGATCAAATCAAATCAAATCAAATGTATTTGTAAGGCCCGACAACACACATTAATGTCCCCATGGGCCGGACACGTCTTCTTTAAACAAGTCAAGAAGAAACATAACAATAAGTCAAGAACAAAACAAGAACACCATAAGGTCCAACAAATTTAAAATAAAAGCTAAATAAATGAATGAATGCAAACAATCCCAGACATACCCCACGCGAAGGTAAGGAAAAACTCACTAAAACCTAACAATAGGGAAACAATTTACACGGATTTACACGGATGGTCAAAAGAATAAAAAAAATATTTTAACTTGAATTTCTTTTTTTAAGTCCTGGAACATGCTACCAACATAAATTTTGGATAAAGTGCATAGAATATAATGCATACTCGCCCCCATAACTATACAATGTAGCCTGTCAAAGCGTGACCAGTTTACCATGACCCAACAGATGCAGTAGAGAGCTGTAAAACAGGACGTCTGGGTCAACTATGATATTCTCAGTGAGACTCTAACTCCGCTGAGGACAGTGGGGGGGTGAAGCTGTTATCACACGTCTGAGAAAACAAACCCTCCGTCTCAAGGCCACATTTCCACCGACTGAGAGCATCATCCTCTATAGCGTTGTCTGTGGACCATCACACAACCCAACAAACATCCCCACAGCTGCTAACATTCTCCCCCAAATACCCCCAAGGTGGGAGCCATGAATCATATTTGTCCCACTTGCCCTTCTTTAACCCTTTCAATACCACACTACTACAGAAGGTTAACCTTTCACCACCGTCTGTAGTGTGGTAGTGAAAGGGTTAACCTGCTGTTGTGTGGCAGTGAAAGGGTTAACGTTCTCTATTGTCGCAGTGAAAGGGTTAACCCTTTGGTAGGGTGGCAGTGAAAGGGTTAAGGAGCGCAATGAGAAGACCTCTGGTCTTCAAGCCTGTGCTGCTGCACCAGACGGACCCTCCTGCCGCTCAAGTCAAGACAGTGTTCTCCTATAGTTTCTCATTAGTTCCCAGGTGCTTCATCATTCATCACTTCAATCACTGTTTGTCCCTAAAGTAAGGTGTAACAGGGAACTGAAAGATGTGTTTGTGTTTTTAGTCAATCTCTATCGGACTCGAGTCCTGGACTGATTTTCAGGACTCAAGACTCAAATCAAATCAAATCAAATCAAATTTATCTGTAAGGCCCGACCACACACGTTAATGTCCCCATGGGCCGGACGCGTCTTCTTTAAACAAGTCAAGAAGAAACATCACAATAAGTCAAGAGCAAAACAAGAACACCATAAGGTCCAACAAATTTAAAATAAATGCAAATAAATGAATGAATGAATGCAAGCACTCCCAGACGTACCCCACGCGAAGGTAAGGAAAAACTCACTAAAACCTAACAATAGGGAAACAATGCTCCACAGGCGAGAAACCTTAGAAGGGCCATTCAAGGGGGGATCTCCCTTCTTAGATGTCGGTGATAGTAGTGTTGCAGACTAACAGTTGGCAAGCATGCACTCATGTGTGTAGTGAAACACAGATGAATGCATGCAATAGCAACTGAACATTTTGAAAAATTCAACTCAAAATGACTCGACTTGGACTTGAGCACTGGTGACTTGGACTTTGATTTGGACTCGAGCATTGACTGCATTCGGACTCGGAAGGTGCAGATGAGGACTCAGACTTGTTAATTGATAAATACTTTTTTTTTTTTTTATTATAAATTATTTTGTAATAGGCCCTAATCATTTGGCATAAGATATTGATGGCGAGACTTCCGGTTTCGCCCTACAGCGCATGGCTGGCTGATTTTCTCGTGCTCAGCAACCGGGCCACATTATACTAGAATACTTTTTATTTTTTACACCATTTATTATTCCAGAAGTCGGAACGATGTCTACACATGTGCAGGACAAGTTGGGAATCCTGAGCCAGGCGGATAAAGACAACATTCGGGCTATATTCCGAGAGGAGTGCGATGCTATCCTGGCTAGGCTAACGGGCAGGGTGGATGTAGTACAGGAGGAGGTTGCGGTGATAGGCACCCGGTTAACCGTGGCGGAAGATGGGATATCCGCGGTTGTACAGGCGACTGAGACCAACGTCGCAGTGATATCAAGCTTGGAGGAAAGGCTGTGTGCTTGTGAACTAAAAGCGGCAGACCTGGAGGACCGCGGAAGGAGGTGCAACGTGAGGGTTTGCGGTCTACCGGACGAGACGGAAGATGATGACCCGATTGGGTATTTGGAAAGAATGGTTCCAAAATGGTTCCCCAAGATAGCTCGTCCGGAGATTGAAAGGGCACACAGAATCTTCAGGCCTGCTACCCAGATGAAGGGCGGACAGGCGTATCCCCGCACGTTCATTTTCTGCTGCCTGAGGTTCCAGACGAGGCAGCAAATACTGAGGGAGGCCAGGCTGAAACCTCCGGTGGTAAATGGATGCACGCTGAGATTCTCCGCTGACTTCAGCGACCACACGGCTAGGCGACGGAGGGCGTTCGCGGGGGCTATGGCCCTGGCACGGGAGCGAGCTGTGGAGGTGTTTTTGCTTTTCCCAGCAATACTTGAGCGGGGCTAATTCCACATGTGGGCGGCTAGCGTGCAAGCTAACCAAGCTACCATCCTTGCTGCACATGTGCTTTGGGCTCGCTGGCTAGCCGGCCCGGCATTGGGATAACCACTCGCGTCGGCTGCTTATTCGATCCCCGAGACGGTAATACCTGACTTCTCTATACGGCATTTTTTCAGTCACGGACATGTTTACGGACTAATTGAATGTAATTCAGACGCCCTATACTCTTATCAGGTTTTCTTTTTTTTTATATTTTTTTTATCTATTGCCTTTTTGTCATACAGCGCTTGGGCTGCCCAGTAAACGGCGCGAGGGATATTACTTTTGTTTACTGTTGGTTATCTCCGTTTGGCTTGGACAGAGCGGGTTGAAGATCACGGCCTTCACTCAAACAGACTGAATATGTTTATGATCCGTCCATTCGAGGGAGTTGTTCCCCCCTTGTAACGAACTATATGCGGGTGGCAAGCTGAGGCAATTCTACAGCGACTGACAATGTTGTGAATTTAACTTTCCTTTCTATTATAACATAATACAGGTCTGTCGCCGTCACAGCGCAATTTCATCGTGGGCAGCACATGGGGTTTGTTTCCTCGATGATGGTATTCCGACGTGTGATAAGAGTACCGTAAGTCACTTTATTCAAGTTCAGTTCGGATGAGCTATGTTCCATGTGCCTTTTTCATATGTATAATGTTCTATGCACTGAAGTCTATTTAGACACAGATTGACACAGACACAGGGTTTTTTGTTTTTTTTTATTTCTGCTTGCTCGTTCTACTGTATGTCTCCTCTCGCCAAACAGGTCCTTAGCGTGGGGTTGTGTATATATTTTGGTACTATGCTTCAGGGGAATCATGTTCAATCATACTGCAGCCTGGTTGGACTATGGCTGACTTAAACATTTTAATCTGGAATTCAGGGGGGCTTAATATCCATCATAAACGCACAAGTGCACTTACATGGATGAAGAGACAGGAGGTCGATGTGGCTCTGCTGAGTGAAACACATCTTTTGAAGGCTGACATTGCTAAACTTGCGAACAAATTTTATCATAATATAGCTTCATCCTCTTTTAGCACTAGATCCAGGGGGTAGCCATAGTAGCTAAGCGGAAGCTAAATATTAAACTAATAGATGTGTGGTCGGATGCTGAAGGACGAATCACTATAGCGAAAATGGAATACACTAACAGGAAAATTGCTCTTATAGGTGCATATGCCCCTAATGTGTTTGACACACAATTTTATACTGCACTCACTACAGAGATGCTGAAACTGCCTGAATACTCATTCATAGTGGGTGCTGATTTCAATGCCATGTGGGATCCATTAGTTGATAAATCCGGAGATGCAGTCACCCACAATCAAAAGCAGGCGTCCGCGGCCCTACGTGGCTGGTCTAAAGACACCGGGGTTATGGATATGTGGCGGGCACTCAACCCAACCTCGCGAGACTACTCTTTCTTCTCCGCGAGACATAAGACTTTCTCCAGAATTGATTATGTCTTCTCCTCCCCTAGGCTATTCAAGAGCTTTGACGTTGAATTAAAGCCAATTGCACTGTCAGACCACAAATACATCCTCCTTAAGGGATCACTCAGCAGGTTGACGTCTCGTGCCCCTAGATGGCGCTTTAACTCAACACTGCTGAAGAACGATGAATTTAATCTTCAATTTAGAGAGAAGCTCATTGAATTCATGCAGTTTAATGCCGGTTCGGTGCAAGACCCCAGAATTCTGTGGAATGCGGTCAAGGGATTTATTAGGAGTAATACCACTCTATTTGCCTCCAATCTCCGCAAGGGGCGCCTATCCAAGTTGGTGGAATTGGAAGAGCAGCATAAAGCACTGATGTCATCTATGCAGCGCAAATATTCGAACCATCTGGAACTCAAAATTAAAGTGGTGAAAAAAGAGATAAACTCCATTTTGAGACAACAGTCTGAATTCCAAATGCACAGAACAAGACAACACTACTATTTTCATGGCTCTAGACCTAGTCACCTACTGGCTATGAAAATACGGGCCAGCGATCAATTTGCGGATATCCCTGCCATTAAGAACCAACAGGGGGAGACAACCACCGACCCCAAGAAAATCAATGACAGATTTTGCTCATTTTATTCCAACCTATACGAGTCAGAGTGGTCCTTGATCACGCCAAGCTGGAGGGCTATCTTAATCAAATTAATCTACCACAAGTCTCAGAGGAGGACGCAAAGCAGTTAGCTGAACCTATCACACTGGAGGAACTCAGGGAAGAAATTGCGGACATGCAGCGGGGCAAGGCTCCAGGTTGGGACGGCATCCCACCGGAGCTATACACTGCTTTTTGGGATATACTTGGGCCCTTGTTGCTCTCAATGATTTTACACTCAGTCGAGGAGGGCAATTTTTCCAGGGATGTCAATATGGCGCTTATATCTGTTCTACTCAAGAAAGATAAGGACCCCACTGAATGTGGCAGCTATAGACCCTTAAGTCTCCTCGGAGCCGATCTCAAGCTATATGCTAAGGCTCTAGCCATCCGTCTCCAAAAGCATATGACATTTCTGGTGAACCCCGATCAGACCGGCTTTATACGAGGCCGACTGGTCATGGATAATATCAGACGTTTACTGCACGTGATTGATGCCAGTAAGGATGTCGGAACCCCTACGGCTGTTGTTGTGAAGGGCCAGATTAAACCGAATATATATATTTATTTATATATATATATTTAATTGTATTTCTATATTCTCTAATATTCCTTGATATCCCTTGTATATTCCTTGTACAATATGCATTGAATATCCATTCTAGCCTACTGAACATCCCATAATAGTCTCCATTCTACTATTGGTCGAGACCTTGGTGCCAGGCTGCCATACCCCTCAGACCCAGTTCAAACGTACCGCTCCACATGTACGAACAAGTCCTAGTTCCGCGTAGGAATCTGACTACCGCACCACTAATGGGACTATTTGTTCATAGTGCGTATATATACTGCGCTACTAAAGTAGGACTTTCTTTTCAGTCCAGTTTCTTACCCTCCAATAGAGTCACAGACGTAAAGCCTCCCCGCGACGCCACGTGTGGGAGTAAGGCCAAGTTCGCCTACCATCGGTATTGAGACATCGTGTATATTAATATTTGAATAGTCATATTTGGCACTATATCGTCGAGTTGGACGTAGTCTATTAAGCTAATAATAGTCTGTTAATATATAGTGCTTCGTGCGGTGAGAATACTACCGTAGTCAGTACCCCATCGTTTCGGGCAGAGAACTGGCTGCTTATCCAGGGTGGTTGACCCCACGTGAAGCTGCACCCGAGGAGCCCCAGAGCCGACGAGCGAGTGGACCTGTATACCGGATTATTCTGCCGACGACAGCCCGCCTTCCCAGGCACGGATTATGCTTTGTATACTTTGATTATTCCATGGATAAAGACCCCCGACACTGCCGTGTGTTGGAACCCCCCCCCCTGGAGAGGACGCAAGGTGAGGAGACGCTCTGCAAGACGAGGTCGCTTCACGTCTCTCCTCCGTGGACCGGAGAACGCCGGCCCACAAAGAGTCCACCTGCTTTCATCTGTGGTCCAAGGATCGCCGGCGCATTGAACGGCACTACAGTGGGTTCACCTGGGATACCCTTGGCCGGATGAGGCAGCCGGATTCTACCCCCCCCCCCCTCCTACTCCTGTCGGCTTACAAGCGACCGGATTAACCCCCCCTAGTGTATCCAGTATATAATCATTAAAGTATCATTGCTGTTATTCCTTAAACTATTCCAGGTCGTATATGTACCACCTGCGCCTTCAGAGATTGGACATTCTCTATTGATATACCGACGAGTACTCTTGCCATAAAAGTGCATACTAATTTCCATTCATAAATGTGATTGATTTGATTAAGTGCTTGCTCTACACACCATCGCTGTGTAGAAATAAAGACCTATTTCTAATTCGTACATTTGTGTTGGATGCGTTTCATCTACGTGACAGTGTTCATCATAATATATTTATGCCGTGTACTGGGTGGCCGAATATTAAGTACAAAGGTAGTGGTAGTAAGTATCATATCTAGTAATACAGTCAGGGAATTGTACCCCTCAGTTACAATTGGTCCTTCGAGCCGGATGGTAATTAGTGTAATATTAATATAGTGTTATTAATATTGAAATGGCCTATGATGAACACTCCACGAAACTATCCTCCTAACCAATGCCCGCAGCGCGAACGACGGCTCCCTCAGTACTTAGAGGCCTACGCTGTCAGTCAACAACCTAGTCTTCTACTAACAGTAAACGCGGTAAAACTAGAAAGTAAAAGTATGTCTAACCCCAACGCCCAGACTACCCCGACCATAGAGGCCCCTACGGGCTCTAATGTAACTGACCAAGTTCACGGTGGGGACCAGTGGGAACCAGACATGACTTCACACCCCGCCAGTACTGAAGAAGTAGTCCCCGATGAGTCCCGGGAGGAATACAACGCTACCGAGAGAGAACTCGGCACGGAAGAAGACGGGGAGAGCACCGTGGAGATAGAGCTCCAAGGCTCCGCAAGGAGTACCCCGAGGGAAGGCTCCCCTATACAACCGCCTTCCCCCAGCGAGGCAGAGAGGACCCTACAGCAGGCCTTCCTCATCAGCCTGAACGCCGCTGCTGAACGCGACCGACTGCAGATCCAGCAGCGGAGCGAAGAAGAGCATATACGTCTAGAACTAAGACGCATTCAGAGAGAAGAGAATGTGGCCCGAGACCGAGCAGACAGCCAGCGAGCAGCTGCTGGTGCTCTACGGGACGCAGAGCGCGACAGACAGCAAGCGCAACTAATAGAACAGCTGATCAGACGGACAACACCCTCTCCCTCCGCCAGAGGCTCCAGGAACTCGTCTAGACACACCTCCAGGGCGGCATCCCCTAGCCGAGTAAACAACCCTGAACTTGACCAACAGACGAGGTCTATACCCCCCACAGACCACCTCCCCCCACCGGTCCAAGCGCGACCTAGCAACCGGGAAGGAGCAGCATATCCTGTGGAGAGGCTAAACCAGAGACTACAAGCACTGGATGACCTAACTGAAGACGAAGAGGAAGAGGAGGAGAACCACGCCCGACGACAGCACAGTACTCTACCGGACCAGGAGGTCCGGTACAGCCCAGGCTATACTCCCGCGGAGCTGCGCTACAGACCCCCGACTCTATACACGGGTGAGCACGATGCACGACCCGCACCGAGGAACAGCACCTGGACAAGCGGGCCATGGTACACTGCCGGTACCAGCCCATACCAAGGAGCGGGAGGAGACTCGCCTAGGAGGCCTCTCCCCCAACGCTCGCCGATGTATCCACAGTCAGCGTCATACATTGGCACGCCTATGGTACCCGACTTCACCCAAGAGAACCGGGCCCAGTATACAGAACTCCGCATGTGTCTGGAGACCATGTTGGTGGATGTATTGGATGAACGCCATAAATACGCCATCCTACTGAAGCACTTAAAGGTGCCCCGCGCACATAATATAGCGCTCGCCTACGCGACTTCCACCACCCCATACACAGCAGCGCTGGTAGCATTGGACCAGAGGTATGGGCGCATATGGGATTACGTGATCCAGGAGATCCGACACATCGACCGCTTACCCCCAGCAATAGACAATCGAGCACTGGACGACCTGTCCATCAGAGTGCAGTCCCTGGTAGGGATGTTGGGAGCGCAGAGAGAGAAGGGGAGGCATGAACTTTACGCCAACTCAAATGTGGAAAGGATCTTGGAGAAGCTGCCGCCCGCTCGACAGGAGCGTTTTAGGCGACAGAGGGACCACCGAGACCCGAATGGCCCCAAACCGAACCTCCTCGATCTAGCAGACTTCCTGGCGAGAGAAGTCAGCAGCCTACGGCTAGATACATTCGGACGGAGCACCCCTGGCTCCAGAGAAGGAACCAGACGACTAAATGATGGAAGAAGATCGGTGACTGTGATGCACCAATCGGAGTCAGTACCGAGCAGCAGGAGCCACAGTACCCCCTCCAGAACGGAGAAGTGGAAGATAGTGTGCCCCTACTGTGAGAAAGAACACTGGCTAGCGCAATGTGACTCCTTCCCCAAGCTGAACGCGGAGGAAGCAAGTCAATGGATAAAGTCCAACAAGCGCTGTTTTCGCTGTGCGCGCTCACACATGGCAGCCGAATGCCGCTTAAAGAAAAGGTGCACCAAGTGCGATGGAGCCCATCTGGACATACTTCACGACAGTAACAGACGGCGCCCTTCACCCGCACCATCCAGCAGCAAAGCGAGCGTCATGTACATCGATCCCGCCAGCAGCAGTGGAGCCCGAGTACTCCTAAAAGTAGTGCGTGTGACACTAAGCTACCAGAATAAAGTCCTGGACACTTACGCCGTCCTCGATGACGGGTCAGAGAAGACCCTGCTGCTCGCCTTCGCTGCGGCCCAGCTAGGGCTGCGGGGAAGCGAAACCCAAATGACAATTCGGACAATAAGACGAGATTTGAAGACGATAAAGGGCGAGAATGTCTCATTCTCTATCGCAGCAAGCGGCCAGCCTGAGCGACGGTACCAGATTACAGACGCTTTCACCAGCCAAGAAATAGGACTGTCGCGGTACACATACCCCGTCGCCAAGCTGATGGAGAAATATGCACATCTGCGCAAGTTACCGATCCCGCTCATAGACAATGCTATGCCGACCCTGTTGATAGGCTCCGACCATGCAGACCTCATTGTCCCGATAGACCGGGTTCATACCGGACCCCGAGGCTGTCCTGCAGCAGTCGAGACCCGTTTGGGATGGACTCTCCAAGGCCCGCTCGCCAAATCTCTCAACCGAAGTACAGCCACTAGATGTCTCCACTCCCGAGTCACAGAGGGAGAAACCGCACTCCTGCAACACGTAGAGCGGCTATGGACCTTGGAACAAATGCCCTTTAAGAACGGAAAGAAAGACATTCGCTCTAAAGATGACATTTACGCCATTCACCTCCTCGAGACAGGGACCAAGAGAGTCCCGGTCAACGGCGTGTTGAGATACGCCACGCCACTCCTGCGGCGAGAAGGAATGCCTACTTTCCACGCCAAGACAGACGCCACAGAACGGTACCTGCTGAACACGGAGCGGCGCTTAGCCAAGAACCCCGCCCAAGAGAGTGTATACCGCGCTGAGATTGAGAAGCTCATCACAGCGGGACACGTCACAAAGATGGACATTAAAGAGGCTGACCAGACCACTGAATCGTGGTACGTGCCTCACCACAAGGTCCATCACAACGGTAAAGACCGCATAGTATTTAACTGCAGCTACCAGATCGGATCCCAAAATCTGAATAAAGAGTTACTGCCCGGTCCCACACTCGGCCCCTCCCTACTCGGCGTTCTACTCCACTTCCGCCAGGAAAAGGTGGCCATCAGCGGGGACATTAAAGGAATGTTCCTGCAGGTGAGATTAGTAGAGGCGGACAAGCCCCTGTTACGGTTCCTATGGAGAGAGAAGCCAGGAGATGAGCACCCAGCCATCTACCAATGGGAAGTCCTCCCCTTCGGAACGACGTGCAGCCCCTGCTGTGCTACATTTGCACTACAGAAACATGTAGCAGAGGACCCAGCAGCGGACGAAGAGGTCCGACACAGCGTAAAGAACAGCTTCTACGTAGACAACTGTCTACAAAGCCTTTCAACCCAGGAAGAAGCCGAGGCTCTCCTGATTAAACTCCGCGCCTCATTGATCAAAGGCGGCTTTGATCTCAGGCAGTGGGCCAGCAGCGATCCGCAAGTACTGCGCAGCCTCTCCTCCGAGGACAAGGCAGCCAGCAGCGAGACCTGGATGGCTACAATCCCGGGAGAAGCCCAGGAGATGACCCTGGGATTGGTGTGGCGATTCAAAACAGATTCGCTTCACTACAGACACAAGCCCCTGACTACGGAGCAGGGAAGGCCGGCGGCGGCGCCGACCACCAGACGGAGTGTGTACACAACACTCGCCCGACAATATGACCCGCTAGGATGTATTCTACCGTACACCACCAGGGCAAAAATGATTGTACGAGCATTGTGGGACAAGGACCAGGGCTGGGACGACCCCATTCCCGCACACCTTGCATCCACCTGGAGAGAGTGGGAGATGGAGCTCCACTCACTCCCAGGCGTTAATATGCGCCGAAGCTACTTCCCACCCACGGTGAGGCCAGAGACATGTAAAATGGACTTACACGTCTTCAGTGACGCCTCAGAGGTCGCATACGGATCAGTAGCCTACTTGCGGGCCCAAGAGAAGGGGGGAGAGATCTACACAGCATTTGTCCTCGCCCGCTCGAGAATAGCCCCACGCAAGCAACAATCTATCCCACGTCTAGAGCTCTGCGCAGCCCTAGCCGGAGCGCACCTAGCCACGCTCATCCAACGTGAGCTCACCATACCGGTGTCTAGAACAATCCTGTGGTCAGATTCCACGACGGTACTCGCCTGGATCAAATCGGACTCATGCAAGTACAAAGTCTTCGTGGGAGTCAGAGTCACCGAGATTCAAGACTTAACCGAAGAGTTAACCGGAAAAGCAGAGTGGCGCTACGTTGATACAAAACAGAACCCAGCTGACGTCATCACCCGGGGGATGCCCCTGGATGACCTCACCCGTCGCAATGTCTACAGTGACGGCCCCGCATTCCTAAGACTCCCGGAAGGACAGTGGCCCATGCCTATCCCGAGGGAAGCAAGTCCAGAGGAGGTGGAAAATAAGAAGTCTGTGTTCTGTGGATTGAGCACCGTAGCCTCCACCGACCCTAACATAGACGATTGCACGTCCATAGAGAGTGCACAACAAAGAACATTCCTGCGGTACCACCCGGAGTGCAAGTCCCCCGCTGATATGTCAGCAGCTAACTACGAGGAAGCAGAATTGCTTCTACTGCGGCGAGCCCAGAGAGACTCGTTCCCCGATGAATTGGCCTGTCTACAGGGAGGAAAGCCCGTCCCATCCGACAGCAGATTGATTCATCTGGCCCCCGAGAGCGACGCTCATACCCTCATCAGAGTGGGTGGTCGCCTACGCAGAGCCCCCAATCTACCGGATGACATTGAATACCCGATCGTATTGAACAGCCGACACAAGGTCACAGAGCTGATTATAAAGAAATACGATGAGGATGTACATCACGCAGGAGCAGAAAGAGTCTTCGCGGAAATCAGACGTCGTTACTGGATCCTACAAGGAAGAGAGGCGGTACGACGCTTCCAGCGAACATGTCTAGACTGCCGCAAGTGGCGCGCGCAGCCCAGCATACCAGGGATGGCTGACCTTCCTCCATGTCGCCTCCGAATCGGTGACAAGCCATTCCACTCAACGGGTATGGACTGCTTTGGCCCGCTGCACATAAAGAAAGGAAGAGGAACCGAGAAGCGGTGGGGTATTGTATTCAAATGCATGACCACCAGAGCGATACACATCGAGCTTCTCCCGACCATGAGCACAGACTCATTCCTTATGGCCTTCCGTAGATTCACATCACGGAAAGGAAGACCGTCTACCCTATTGTCCGATCATGGGACAAACTTCAAAGGCGGCGAAAGAGAGCTGAGAGAGAGCTTCCAAGCTATGGGCCCAGAACTTAAGACCCACCTCGCTCCAGCACAGGTTGATTTCCAATTCAACCCCCCAAACGCACCCCACTTCGGTGGCACTTGGGAACGAGAAGTGCGCTCCATAAAGACAGCCCTGTACGCAGTACTTGGGGCCCAGACTGTGGCGGAAGAAGTCCTAATGACAGTCCTCACGGAGATTGAGGGAGTACTTAACTCGAAGCCCCTCGGATATGTCTCCAGTGATGTGGCGGATATCGACCCAGTTACCCCCAACACACTCCTGATGGGGCGGCTAGATCCTGCATTACCCCAGACAATGTACCGGCCTGAAGAAGCGAACGGCCGACGAATGTGGAGGTACAGCCAAGTATTAGCCGACAAGTTTTGGAACAGTTTCCTACTGCACTACCTACCGTCTCTACAGACCCGCCAGAAGTGGGTAAAGGAGAGAGACAATTTGACAGAAGGAACAGTCGTCATGATTATTGATCAATCACTGCCCAGAGCTATGTGGCCGGCCGGCCGCGTAAGCAAAGTGATCACCGGTGCCGACGGCAAGGTCCGAGCAGCTGAAGTGCTCGTCCAGGGTCGCACTTACACCCGTCCCGTGGCGAGGCTCATAGAACTGCCCCGACTCCCAGACACAATCGATGATGACCATGACCCTATAACCCTATGACTTTGTGAAGTTGACTGACCCCTACAGCAAACCCTTATGTGTAAATAGACAACGCGATTAATCTGTCTCTGTTTAACTGATTAGGTCTGGGACCAATCAGGGGGTGGCTGTTGTGAAGGGCCAGATTAAACCGAATATATATATTTATTTATATATATATATTTAATTGTATTTGTATATTCTCTAATATTCCTTGATATCCCTTGTATATTCCTTGTACAATATGCATTGAATATCCATTCTAGCCTACTGAACATCCCATAATAGTCTCCATTCTACTATTGGTCGAGACCTTGGTGCCAGGCTGCCATACCCCTCAGACCCAGTTCAAACGTACCGCTCCACATGTACGAACAAGTCCTAGTTCCGCGTAGGAATCTGACTACCGCACCACTAATGGGACTATTTGTTCATAGTGCGTATATATACTGCGCTACTAAAGTAGGACTTTCTTTTCAGTCCAGTTTCTTACCCTCCAATAGAGTCACAGACGTAAAGTCTCCCCGCGACGCCACGTGTGGGAGTAAGGCCAAGTTCGCCTACCATCGGTATTGAGACATCGTGTATATTAATATTTGAATAGTCATATTTGGCACTATATCGTCGAGTTGGACGTAGTCTATTAAGCTAATAATAGTCTGTTAATATATAGTGCTTCGTGCGGTGAGAATACTACCGTAGTCAGTACCCCATCGTTTCGGGCAGAGAACTGGCTGCTTATCCAGGGTGGTTGACCCCACGTAGGCCTGCCACGATAACACATTTTGCTGGGCGATTAATTGCCCCCGAAAATATCGCGATAAGCGATATTATTGCGACCGGTTAGAGAATTTTTTTTTGAGAAATTTATTTCCCAAAACTTTTATTTTGAAGCCCACCGCTCCGTCTTTTCCGGTGTTTAGACTTTTATTTTGAAGCCCACCGACCGGACCGGAAGTACTGTTGTTATTATCCTAGCGGCACCGCCACCTATGAGCGGCCAACTTGTCTCGTCCGGTTGTGTTTTTGAGCTAATGATAAAACAAATATTGAGATTGTTGGTGAACAACTAACTTTAGGTTAGTTTTAACGTTAGCTACTAACGTTAGATGCAGCTACTACAGGCAATCAACGATGAGGAGGAAGCGTCAAAGCAGTATATAATAGAATAGCTGTGGCGCGTAGGCACTGCAGCACGACTCGAAACTACCTACTACGTTATAATAAATGAATTCATGTTTAACTTGTCCCCGTGTCCAGTCCTTTGACTAGCCCCACCCGTTCATTGTAAACAATGATGCATGTAATTGTATTAACGTTATTCTGTGTTGTAGCTATGCTATACGTTGTATTTCGTTTGTTAGCTAATGTTGTTAGCTTTGAATGAGAATCAACACTCGATCTTTCATCTTTATTTAGCAGTCCAGTTTCTCCGGGCAGTAGCGAGTAACTACTTGGGTCTAAAAATAGCTAACGTTACACTATAAATAACGCTACTTGGTTAAAAGGAGCAACACCATTGAGAAATGTAGTTAAGCTATATGTGGCGTTGCTACTGCCCCACGGAGCGTCATCTATATGAATTGAAAATGGGGGACCCTGATGGAAACAAGACAAACGTCTTTCTCAGGTCTGTATCCCCTTAACAATTGTATGTATTGAGCCGTACTGTATTGTACCCATTCTGCAATCTGTTAAATAAAGTTTTCATTCATTCATTCATGCTGTGCTCTGTAGTAAGGCCAGCGGCCCCCCACACGGACAGTGACTGACAAGGCGCAAATAGCAATTAATCGCGCCCGTCAAAATCATTGCATTACTTTTAATTATCGCGGCAATTCATCGATTTATTGCTTATCGCGGCAGGCCTAACCCCACGTGAAGCTGCACCCGAGGAGCCCCAGAGCCGACGAGCGAGTGGACCTGTATACCGGATTATTCTGCCGACGACAGCCCGCCTTCCCAGGCACGGATTATGCTTTGTATACTTTGATTATTCCATGGATAAAGACCCCCGACACTGCCGTGTGTTGGAACCCCCCCCCCTGGAGAGGACGCAAGGTGAGGAGACGCTCTGCAAGACGAGGTCGCTTCACGTCTCTCCTCCGTGGACCGGAGAACGCCGGCCCACAAAGAGTCCACCTGCTTTCATCTGTGGTCCAAGGATCGCCGGCGCATTGAACGGCACTACAGTGGGTTCACCTGGGATACCCTTGGCCGGATGAGGCAGCCGGATTCTACCCCCCCCCCCCCTCCTACTCCTGTCGGCTTACAAGCGACCGGATTAACCCCCCCTAGTGTATCCAGTATATAATCATTAAAGTATCATTGCTGTTATTCCTTAAACTATTCCAGGTCGTATATGTACCACCTGCGCCTTCAGAGATTGGACATTCTCTATTGATATACCGACGAGTACTCTTGCCATAAAAGTGCATACTAATTTCCATTCATAAATGTGATTGATTTGATTAAGTGCTTGCTCTACACACCATCGCTGTGTAGAAATAAAGACCTATTTCTAATTCGTACATTTGTGTTGGATCCGTTTCATCTACGTGACAGTGTTCATCATAATATATTTATGCCGTGTACTGGGTGGCCGAATATTAAGTACAAAGGTAGTGGTAGTAAGTATCATATCTAGTAATACAGTCAGGGAATTGTACCCCTCAGTTACAGCTGTCATGTCCTTAGACACGATGAAGGCCTTTGACAGATTGGAGTGGTCATATTTATGGGCGGTACTTAGAAAGATGGGATTGGGTGAGGGTTTCATTCACATGATCAAGGTCCTCTACACAGATCCCACTGCCATGATTTTGACAGGGAAGCTCTGCTCACCACTCTTCTCGGTCTCGTGCTCTTCTAGACAGGGTTGTCCTCTTAGCCCAGAACTCTTTGCTTTATCGCTCGAACCTTTAGCTCACTACATAAGACAATCCCGGGTTATATCCCCCGTGTCAATTAAGGGCACACACCACCATATCAGCTTATACGCGGATGATGTACTCCTATTTATGCAGAACCCAGCCGTCTCTCTGCCCTACCTCCTACAAGTAATAGATGACTTCGGCAGCCTATCTGGTTTTAAGATCAACTGGCCAAAATCAGCTTCTTCCACTCAACGAGGCTGCGAAGGCGACCCTCCTTCCAGCAAATATTCTCATGGTAGAGCACTTTAAATGCCTGGGAATTGAAATATTCCCAACTGTCAACCAGACAGTAAAGTATAACTACTCCAGCTTGGGTGACAGGATTACGAAGGATTTTGACAGGTGGTCCAAATTAAAGAATTCTTTACAGGCCCGCGCCTCGATAATTAAGATGAATATCTTACCTAGGATACATTTTATCAGCTCCATGCTCCCGTTGTCCCCTCCTGTTGGTTACTGGCAAAAACTGCACTCCGCTGCATATAAATTCGTCTAACAACAAACGCCCACGCCTAAAGAGATCCACTGCACAGAGGAGTAAACTCGACGGGGGTTTAGCTTTTCCAGACTTTAAATATTATTTCCAAGCTTACTCACTAAGACCTCTTATCACTTGGTTTGACGCTAAGGAGGCTGTTTCCTGGCGCCCGTTGGAGGAGGAGATGGTATCCCCACACAGACTTCAAGATATCGTGTATACAAATATCTCAATTAAGCAATGCAAATTACGATCTCACATGTGATCCAGATTTGGCGTGACACCCAGAAAGCACGCACTAACCGCCATAAATGGCACACGCACTCCCCACTATTCAATAACAATTTGCTTCTTATTGGACAACGACCCATTAGATTCCCCAGATGGGAGGGGAAAGGTGTCCATGTATTGAGGGATATGTTCAATGACTCTGGTATCCGGTCCTTTCAGGACCTATCCAACGAATTTGATCTCCCCGGTAACACCTTTTTCTTTTATTTACAAATGAGGGCAGCACTAAAGGCTCACGGAGTTCCATGGGACGCTCCACTGGAACGTCGCCGGTTTCATAAATTCTTCTATGACAAAGAGACATCGAGAGGCTTCGTCTCTGACTTTTATCGGCACCTACTTAATTACTCATACAAAGACCTACCCTTAGATACGATTTGGAGAAAGGATATACCTGAGTTGGATATAGATTTTGACTGGGATGCGGTATGGGAAAATATTAGGCTATCATCACGCAACCCAGATCACCAAGAGATTCATCTACATTTTGTTCATAGGACTTATTTGACCCCCAGGCGATTGAACCTGATGGGTCTCAGGCCTGACTCTCGATGTACCTTGTGTCCAGCCGGTGCCATTGGAACGTACATGCATATGTATTGGGAATGCCCACCTGTTGAAAGCTTTTGGGAAAATGTCACCACTCAGCTGTCAGAGATTTTCTCTCTAACTATACCGGCCTTGCCTTCAGTTGTCTTGTTAAATGATGTTTCTCAACTGCCGACATCTGCACAAGTAAAGAGACTCATTCTGGCTGGTCTAACTGCTGCCAAAAAGCTGATTGCCTCACGCTGGATACAACCAGATAAGCTATGTCCGAAGGTATGGATTCTCACCTATCTTGATGTTATTTATTTGGAGATTTCCACTGCACGTGTCTTAGGTGTTAATGAGGCCAATATCACGGTCTGGTGGGCAGTTGTGGAAAAACTAAAAGAACGCATATGATTCTGGAAGATGAGTACTGAATAAGGTGTTATATTGATGTCTCACGTTGGGGTCCTGGGGCGAGAGAGGGGGGTGGGGGGGGGCGAGAACGAGCGAATATTCATGTGTGTTGTTGGTCATGGTGTTTTTTGTACTTTTGTTTTATTTATTATTTTTCACTCAATATTGATTGGTCCTATGTATATTTTCTGACTCCCTTCTGGTCTGGTCTGGCGATCGTGGGCTATGGCTGGGGGGGGGGGGGGGGGGGGGGGGGGGGGGCGCGGCTCGGGGTCTCTGCGGGTCGGGGCGCTAAAGGGGCATGGTGCTTTGGCTGGCGGGGGGGTCGGGCGGTGGCTCCTCCGGGGTGGTGGCTCGCGGTTGCCGGACCTGGAGTTGGAGGGGGCTCGGTAATTTTTTTTTTTTATATAGTATATATTTTTTTTTATTATCCTTTGACATTGTTTCAAATTATTTTGACTGGTTGTATATGCAATATATAATAGGTCTAATTTATTGTCTAATTATTGTTGTGTTGTGTTCTTGGATGTCTGTAAGTATAATTGTCATTATTGTGCTGTGTTGTTTCTTGTTGAAAAATACCGTTGTATATACATGTAGTACAATGCCAAAGCAGTAGGTGGCAGTAGGTGGCGATGTAGTTCAAACATGAAGGCAATTTTCAACCAATCAGAAAAGTTGAATGTGCCAATACACTTCCTGCAAAAAATCAATAATCCACTATCTTTAAATGCCTCGTGTGAGCCATTTAGCCAACGTAGCATTTATTTTTCAGCAAAGAAAGTGCAATAAAAGTGCAATAAACAAAACGGATACATTCACTGTGTGTTCTGCCTCATTTGTTGATGAAACAAAACTAACATCAACACAATTGACCACCAAGAGCGGAGTTTAGTCACACAAAAAGATTGTCGCTGATTTTGATAGCTTACGTGCTAACGTGATTGGAATATGCCCGTATAACAGTATAGCATTGTGGCTAGTAGCGAAGTTTGTTAGCTTACGTGCTAACGTGATTGGGATATGCCAGTATAATAGTATAGCATTGTGGCTAGCAGCTTGGTAACGTTAATGCTAGCAGAATGAATGGATGTAAACTTTATTTAACAGATTGCAGAATGGGTACAATACAATACGGCTCAATACACACAATTGTTAAGGGAATGCAGACTGTTGTAGCTTGGACTGGGCTCCTTATAACAATAACTTGTTGTAAACACTGGAAATAACCGTGCAGGTCTCTACTGCGCATGGGCATTGAGCAACAACGGCTCTGTATCCGGCTTGCGCAGATTACATGGCACCATTGTCTGCGAGTTTTGGCGAGTATCCAAAACGGAAACACAATTTCAGCGTTGCCAGTAGGGCAATGCGTTATCCTGCCAAAACGGCGTTTCTTTTTAACTTGGACAGCAAACGTAATCATTCAGCAACAAAAACGTTGCTGTATTCACCAGTGTAACCATGGCCTCAGGCTCTTCTTTGGTGACTCGGACTTGGACTCGGACTCGAACACTGGGGACTCGAGACTCGACTCCGACTCGAGATTTAGTGACTCGACTGCAACACTGTCTAGGCCGGGGGTAACCTGATGCACCAGGTGATTGATCTCACAAATCCAGCTGCTCTAAAGACTCCATCAGCATCGGGGGAGACTCTCCCCTCCCCCTTCCTCCCCCACCCTCATACAGTCTCTACATACTGTGCTCTCCCCCCTCATACAGTCTCTACATGCTGTGCTCTCCCTCCTCATACAGTCTCTACATGCTGTGCTCTCCCCCCTCATACAGTATCTACATGCTGTGCTCTCCCTCCTCATACAGTCTCTACATGCTGTGCTCTCCCTCCTCATACAGTCTCTACATGCTGTGCTCTCCCCCCTCAAACAGTCTCTACATGCTGTGCTCTCCCTCCTCATACAGTCTCTACATGCTGTGCTCTCCCCCTCATACAGTCTCTACATGCTGTGCTCTCCCCCCTCATACAGTCTCTACATGCTGTGCTCTCCCTCCTCATACAGTCTCTACAGACTGTGCTCTCCCCCTCATACAGTCTCTACATACTGTGCTCTCCCCCCTCATACAGTCTCTACATGCTGTGCTCTCCCTCCTCATACAGTCTCTACAGACTGTGCTCTCCCTCCTCATACAGTCTCTACAGACTGTGCTCTCCCCCCTCATACAGTCTCTACATACTGTGCTCTCCCCCCTCATACAGTCTCTACAGACTGTGCTCTCCCTCCTCATACAGTCTCTACATACTGTGCTCTCCCCCCTCATACAGTCTCTACATGCTGTGCTCTCCCTCCTCATACAGTCTCTACATACTGTGCTCTCCCCCCTCATACAGTCTCTACATGCTGTGCTCTCCCTCCTCATACAGTCTCTACACACTGTGCTCTCCCCCTCATACAGTCTCTACATGCTGTGCTCTCCCCCCTCATACAGTCTCTACAGACTGTGCTCTCCCCCCTCATACAGTCTCTACAGACTGTGCTCTCCCCCCTCATACAGTCTCTACATGCTGTGCTCTCCCCCCTCATACAGTCTCTACATACCGTGCTCTCCCCCCTCATACAGTCTCTACATACTGTGCTCTCCCCCCTCATACAGTCTCTACATGCTGTGCTCTCCCTCCTCATACAGTCTCTACATACTGTGTTCTCCCCCCTCATACAGTCTCTACATGCTGTGCTCTCCCTCCTCATACAGTCTCTACATACTGTGCTCTCCCCCCCTCATACAGTCTCTACATGCTGTGCTCTCCCTCCTCATACAGTCTCTACAGAGTGTGCTCTCCCCCCTCATACAGTCTCTACATGCTGTGCTCTCCCTCCTCATACAGTCTCTACATGCTGTGCTCTCCCCCCTCATACAGTCTCTACATGCTGTGCTCTCCCCCCTCATACAGTCTCTACATGCTGTGCTCTCCCCCCTCATACAGTCTCTACATACTGTGCTCTCCCTCCTCATACAGTCTCTACATACTGTGCTCTCCCCCCTCATACAGTCTCTACATGCTGTGCTCTCCCCCCTCATACAGTCTCTACATACTGTGCTCTCCCCCCTCATACAGTATCTACATGCTGTGCTCTCCCCCCTCATACAGTCTCTACAGACTGTGCTCTCCCCCCTCATACAGTCTCTACATACTGTGCTCTCCCTCCTCATACAGTCTCTACAGACTGTGCTCTCCCTCCTCATACAGTCTCTACATGCTGTGCTCTCCCCCCTCATACAGTCTCTACATGCTGTGCTCTCCCTCCTCATACAGTCTCTACATGCTGTGCTCTCCCCCCTCATACAGTCTCTACATGCCGTGCTCTCCCCCCTCATACAGTCTCTACATGCTGTGCTCTCCCTCCTCATACAGTCTCTACAGACTGTGCTCTCCCTCCTCATACAGTCTCTACATGCTGTGCTCTCCCTCCTCATACAGTCTCTACATACTGTGCTCTCCCCCCTCATACAGTCTCTACATGCTGTGCTCTCCCTCCTCATACAGTCTCTACAGACTGTGCTCTCCCTCCTCATACAGTCTCTACATGCTGTGCTCTCCCTCCTCATACAGTCTCTACATGCTGTGCTCTCCCCCCTCATACAGTCTCTACATGCTGTGCTCTCCCTCCTCATACAGTCTCTACATACTGTGCTCTCCCCCCTCATACAGTCTCTACATGCTGTGCTCTCCTCATACAGTCTCTACATACTGTGCTCTCCTCATACAGTCTCTACATACTGTGCTCTCCCTCCTCATACAGTCTCTACATACTGTGCTCTCCCCCCTCATACAGTCTCTACATGCTGTGCTCTCCCCCCTCATACAGTCTCTACATGCTGTGCTCTCCCCCCTCATACAGTCTCTACATACTGTGCTCTCCCCCCTCATACAGTCTTTACATGCTGTGCTCTCCCCCCTCATACAGTCTCTACAGACTGCTCTCCCCCCTCATACAGTCTCTACATGCTGTGCTCTCCCCCCTCATACAGTCTCTACATGCTGTGCTCTCCCCCCTCATACAGTCTCTACATACTGTGCTCTCCCCCCTCATACAGTCTCTACATGCTGTGCTCTCCCCCCTCATACAGTCTCTACATGCTGTGCTCTCCCCCCTCATACAGTCTCTACATGCTGTGCTCTCCCCCCTCATACAGTCTCTACAGACTGCTCTCCCCCCTCATACAGTCTCTACATGCTGTGCTCTCCCCCCTCATACAGTCTCTACAGACTGTGCTCTCCCCCCTCATACAGTCTCTACATGCTGTGCTCTCCCCCCTCATACAGTCTCTACATACTGTGCTCTCCCCCCTCATACAGTCTCTACATACTGTGCTCTCCCCCCTCATACAGTCTCTACAGACTGTGCTCTCCCCCCTCATACAGTCTCTACATGCTGTGCTCTCCCCCCTCATACAGTCTCTACATGCTGTGCTCTCCCCCCTCATACAGTCTCTACATGCTGTGCTCTCCCTCCTCATACAGTCTCTACATACTGTGCTCTCCCCCTCATACAGTCTCTACATGCTGTGCTCTCCCTCCTCATACAGTCTCTACATGCTGTGCTCTCCCTCCTCATACAGTCTCTACATGCTGTGCTCTCCCCCCTCATACAGTCTCTACATGCTGTGCTCTCCCTCCTCATACAGTCTCTACATACTGTGCTCTCCCCCTCATACAGTCTCTACATGCTGTGCTCTCCCTCCTGATACAGTCTCTACATGCTGTGCTCTCCCCCCTCATACAGTCTCTACATGCTGTGCTCTCCCCCCTCATACAGTCTCTACAGACTGTGCTCTCCCCCCTCATACAGTCTCTACATGCTGTGCTCTCCCCCCTCATACAGTCTCTACATACTGTGCTCTCCCCCCTCATACAGTCTCTACATACTGTGCTCTCCCCCCTCATACAGTCTCTACAGACTGTGCTCTCCCCCCTCATACAGTCTCTACATGCTGTGCTCTCCCCCCTCATACAGTCTCTACATGCTGTGCTCTCCCCCCTCATACAGTCTCTACATGCTGTGCTCTCCCTCCTCATACAGTCTCTACATACTGTGCTCTCCCCCTCATACAGTCTCTACATGCTGTGCTCTCCCTCCTCATACAGTCTCTACATGCTGTGCTCTCCCTCCTCATACAGTCTCTACATGCTGTGCTCTCCCCCCTCATACAGTCTCTACATGCTGTGCTCTCCCTCCTCATACAGTCTCTACATACTGTGCTCTCCCCCTCATACAGTCTCTACATGCTGTGCTCTCCCCCCTCATACAGTCTCTACATGCTGTGCTCTCCCCCCTCATACAGTCTCTACATGCTGTGCTCTCCCCCCTCATACAGTCTCTACATGCTGTGCTCTCCCTCCTCATACAGTCTCTACATGCTGTGCTCTCCCCCCTCATACAGTCTCTACATACTGTGCTCTCCCCCCTCATACAGTCTCTACATGCTGTGCTCTCCCCCCTCATACAGTCTCTACAGACTGTGCTCTCCCTCCTCATACAGTCTCTACAGACTGTGCTCTCCCTCCTCATACAGTCTCTACAGACTGTGCTCTCCCCCCTCATACAGTCTCTACAGACTGTGCTCTCCCCCCTCATACAGTCTCTACATGCTGTGCTCTCCCTCCTCATACAGTCTCTACATGCTGTGCTCTCCCCCCTCATACAGTCTCTACATGCTGTGCTCTCCCTCCTCATACAGTCTCTACAGACTGTGCTCTCCCCCCTCATACAGTCTCTACAGACTGTGCTCTACCCCCTCATACAGTCTCTACAGACTGTGCTCTCCCCCCTCATACAGTCTCTACATGCTGTGCTCTCCCCCCTCATACAGTCTCTACATGCTGTGCTCTCCCCCCTCATACAGTCTCTACATGCTGTGCTCTCCCTCCTCATACAGTCTCTACATACTGTGCTCTCCCCCCTCATACAGTCTCTACATGCTGTGCTCTCCCTCCTCATACAGTCTCTACATACTGTGCTCTCCCCCCTCATACAGTCTCTACATGCTGTGCTCTCCCTCCTCATACAGTCTCTACAGACTGTGCTCTCCCCCCTCATACAGTCTCTACATGCTGTGCTCTCCCTCCTCATACAGTCTCTACATGCTGTGCTCTCCCCCCTCATACAGTCTCTACATGCTGTGCTCTCCCCCCTCATACAGTCTCTACATGCTGTGCTCTCCCCCCTCATACAGTCTCTACATACTGTGCTCTCCTCATACAGTCTCTACATACTGTGCTCTCCCTCCTCATACAGTCTCTACATACTGTGCTCTCCCCCCTCATACAGTCTCTACATGCTGTGCTCTCCCCCCTCATACAGTCTCTACATACTGTGCTCTCCCCCCTCATACAGTATCTACATGCTGTGCTCTCCCCCCTCATACAGTCTCTACAGACTGTGCTCTCCCCCCTCATACAGTCTCTACATACTGTGCTCTCCCTCCTCATACAGTCTCTACAGACTGTGCTCTCCCTCCTCATACAGTCTCTACATGCTGTGCTCTCCCCCCTCATACAGTCTCTACATACTGTGCTCTCCCCCCTCATACAGTCTCTACAGACTGCTCTCCCCCCTCATACAGTCTCTACAGACTGCTCTCCCCCCTCATACAGTCTCTACATGCTGTGCTCTCCCCCCTCATACAGTCTCTACAGACTGTGCTCTCCCTCCTCATACAGTCTCTACATACTGTGCTCTCCCCCCTCATACAGTCTCTACATACTGTGCTCTCCCCCCTCATACAGTCTCTACATGCTGTGCTCTCCCCCCTCATACAGTCTCTACATACTGTGCTCTCCCCCCTCATACAGTATCTACATACTATGCTATCCCCCCTCATACAGTCTCTACATGCTGTGCTCTCCCTCCTTATACAGTCTCTACATACTGTGCTCTCCTCATACAGTCTCTACATACTGTGCTCTCCCCCCTCATACAGTCTCTACAGACTGTGCTCTCCCCCCTCATACAGTCTCTACAGACTGTGCTCTCCCCCTCATACAGTCTCTACATGCTGTGCTCTCCCCCCTCATACAGTCTCTACAGACTGCTCTCCCCCCTCATACAGTCTCTACATGCTGTGCTCTCCCCCCTCATACAGTCTCAACAGACTGTGCTCTCCCCCCTCATACAGTCTCTACATGCTGTGCTCTCCCCCCTCATACAGTCTCTACATACTGTGCTCTCCCCCCTCATACAGTCTCTACATACTGTGCTCTCCCCCCTCATACAGTCTCTACAGACTGTGCTCTCCCCCCTCATACAGTCTCTACATGCTGTGCTCTCCCCCCTCATACAGTCTCTACATGCTGTGCTCTCCCCCCTCATACAGTCTCTACATGCTGTGCTCTCCCCCCTCATACAGTCTCTACATGCTGTGCTCTCCCTCCTCATACAGTCTCTACATACTGTGCTCTCCCCCTCATACAGTCTCTACATGCTGTGCTCTCCCTCCTCATACAGTCTCTACATGCTGTGCTCTCCCTCCTCATACAGTCTCTACATGCTGTGCTCTCCCCCCTCATACAGTCTCTACATGCTGTGCTCTCCCTCCTCATACAGTCTCTACATACTGTGCTCTCCCCCCTCATACAGTCTCTACATGCTGTGCTCTCCCCCCTCATACAGTCTCTACATGCTGTGCTCTCCCTGCTCATACAGTCTCTACATGCTGTGCTCTCCCCCCTCATACAGTCTCTACATGCTGTGCTCTCCCTCCTCATACAGTCTCTACATGCTGTGCTCTCCCCCCTCATACAGTCTCTACATGCTGTGCTCTCCCTCCTCATACAGTCTCTACATACTGTGCTCTCCCCCTCATACAGTCTCTACATGCTGTGCTCTCCCCCCTCATACAGTCTCTACATGCTGTGCTCTCCCCCCTCATACAGTCTCTACATGCTGTGCTCTCCCCCCTCATACAGTCTCTACATGCTGTGCTCTCCCTCCTCATACAGTCTCTACATGCTGTGCTCTCCCCCCTCATACAGTCTCTACATGCTGTGCTCTCCCTCCTCATACAGTCTCTACATGCTGTGCTCTCCCTCCTCATACAGTCTCTACATGCTGTGCTCTCCCCCCTCATACAGTCTCTACATGCTGTGCTCTCCCCCTCATACAGTCTCTACAGACTGTGCTCTCCCTCCTCATACAGTCTCTACAGATTGTGCTCTCCCCCCTCATACAGTCTCTACAGACTGTGCTCTCCCTCCTCATACAGTCTCTACATGCTGTGCTCTCCCCCCTCATACAGTCTCTACATGCTGTGCTCTCCCTCCTCATACAGTCTCTACAGACTGTGCTCTCCCCCCTCATACAGTCTCTACAGACTGTGCTCTCCCCCCTCATACAGTCTCTACAGACTGTGCTCTCCCCCCTCATACAGTCTCTACATGCTGTGCTCTCCCCCCTCATACAGTCTCTACATGCTGTGCTCTCCCTCCTCATACAGTCTCTACATGCTGTGCTCTCCCTCCTCATACAGTCTCTACATGCTGTGCTCTCCCCCCTCATACAGTCTCTACAGACTGCTCTCCCCCCTCATACAGTCTCTACATGCTGCTCTCCCCCCTCATACAGTCTCTACATGCTGTGCTCTCCCCCCTCATACAGTCTCTACATGCTGTGCTCTCCCCCCTCATACAGTCTCTACAGACTGTGCTCTCCCCCCTCATACAGTCTCTACATGCTGTGCTCTCCCCCCTCATACAGTCTCTACAGACTGTGCTCTCCCCCCTAATACAGTCTCTACATGCTGTGCTCTCCCCCCTCATACAGTCTCTACATGCTGTGCTCTCCCCCCTCATACAGTCTCTACATGCTGTGCTCTCCCCCTCATACAGTCTCTACATACTGTGCTCTCCCTCCTCATACAGTCTCTACATGCTGTGCTCTCCCCCCTCATACAGTCTCTACATACTGTGCTCTCCCTCCTCATACAGTCTCTACAGACTGTGCTCTCCCCCCTCATACAGTCTCTACAGACTGCTCTCCCCCCTCATACAGTCTCTACAGACTGTGCTCTCCCCCCTCATACAGTCTCTACATGCTGTGCTCTCCCCCCTCATACAGTCTCTACAGACTGCTCTCCCTCCTCATACAGTCTCTACATGCTGTGCTCTCCCCCCTCATACAGTCTCTACATGCTGTGCTCTCCCCCCTCATACAGTCTCTACATACTGTGATCTCCCTCCTCATACAGTCTCTACAGACTGTGCTCTCCCCCCTCATACAGTCTCTACATGCTGTGCTCTCCCCCCTCATACAGTCTCTACATGCTGTGCTCTCCCCCCTCATACAGTCTCTACAGACTGTGCTCTCCCCCCTCATACAGTCTCTACATGTTGTGCTCTCCCCCCTCATACAGTCTCTACATGCTGTGCTCTCCCCTCTCATACAGTCTCTACATGCTGTGCTCTCCCCCCTCATACAGTCTCTACATGCTGTGCTCTCCCCCCTCATACAGTCTCTACATGCTGTGCTCTCCCCCTCATACAGTCTCTACATACTGTGCTCTCCTCATACAGTCTCTACATACTGTGCTCTCCCCCCTCATACAGTCTCTACATGCTGTGCTCTCCCCCCTCATACAGTCTCTACATGCTGTGCTCTCCCCCCTCATACAGTCTCTACAGACTGTGCTCTCCCCCCTCATACAGTCTCTACATACTGTGCTCTCCCCCCTCATACAGTCTCTACAGACTGTGCTCTCCCCCCTCATACAGTCTCTACAGACTGTGCTCTCCCCCCTCATACAGTCTCCCCCCTCATACAGTCTCTACAGACTGTGCTCTCCCCCCTCATACAGTCTCTACAGACTGTGCTCTCCCCCCTCATACAGTCTCTACAGACTGTGCTCTCCCCCCTCATACAGTCTCTACATACTGTGCTCTCCCCCCTCATACAGTCTCTACAGACTGTGCTCTCCCCCCTCATACAGTCTCTACAGACTGTGCTCTCCCCCCTCATACAGTCTCTACATGCTGTGCTCTCCCTCCTCATACAGTCTCTACATGCTGTGCTCTCCCTCCTCATACAGTCTCTACAGACTGTGCTCTCCCCCCTCATACAGTCTCTACATGCTGTGCTCTCTCCCCTCATACAGTCTCTACATGCTGTGCTCTCCCCCCTCATACAGTCTCTACATGCTGTGCTCTCCCCCCTCATACAGTCTCTACATGCTGTGCTCTCCCTCCTCATACAGTCTCTACAGACTGCTCTCCCCCCTCATACAGTCTCTACATGCTGTGCTCTCCCCCCTCATACAGTCTCTACATGCTGTGCTCTCTCCCCTCATACAGTCTCTACATGCTGTGCTCTCCCCCCTCATACAGTCTCTACAGACTGTGCTCTCCCCCCTCATACAGTCTCTACATACTGTGCTCTCCCCCCTCATACAGTCTCTACATGCTGTGCTCTCCCCCCTCATACAGTCTCTACAGACTGTGCTCTCCCTCCTCATACAGTCTCTACAGACTGTGCTCTCCCTCCTCATACAGTCTCTACATACTGTGCTCTCCCCCCTCATACAGTCTCTACATACTGTGCTCTCCCCCCTCATACAGTCTCTACATACTGTGCTCTCCCCCCTCATACAGTCTCTACATGCTGTGCTCTCCCTCCTCATACAGTCTCTACATGCAGTGCTCTCCCCCTCATACAGTCTCTACATGCTGTGCTCTCCCCCCTCATACAGTCTCTACATACTGTGCTCTCCCTCCTCATACAGTCTCTACATGCTGTGCTCTCCCCCCTCATACAGTCTCTACAGACTGTGCTCTCCCCCCTCATACAGTCTCTACATACTGTGCTCTCCCCCCTCATACAGTCTCTACAGACTGTGCTCTCCCCCCTCATACAGTCTCTACAGACTGCTCTCCCCCCTCATACAGTCTCTACATGCTGTGCTCTCCCCCCTCATACAGTCTCTACATGCTGTGCTCTCCCCCCTCATACAGTCTCTACATGCTGTGCTCTCCCCCCTCATACAGTCTCTACATGCTGTGCTCTCCCTCCTCATACAGTCTCTACAGACTGTGCTCTCCCCCCTCATACAGTCTCTACATGCTGTGCTCTCCCCCCTCATACAGTCTCTACATGCTGTGCTCTCCCCCCTCATACAGTCTCTACATACTGTGCCAACCCTTCTCACACCTAAAGTGTCGCCTAACCTTCTAACTGTTACTATTCCCTGGAAATCCCCCCCTGCCCGGCCTTCTCCTCGACGCCCGGTGCCAGCACCCCCCCCCCCTCTGTTGGCAGTAACAGATGGCAAAGAGCTCAGACTTCTTGCCACAAGGTCTCCGGCTCTCCGCACGGTGTCTCTGGCGGGTGATACCGCGTGATAATAGGCCCCCTTGGCGTATGAACCTGATCCAGAGTTGAAAATGCGGCTGCTATTATGGCACTTGATTTGAAACGCTGGCGGGATTAGATGAAGGGAGTGTGTGTGTTCAGTTGTTGTGTGGTCACGTATAGTCCTGGTGAGGGTTCGCGGGTAAAAACGGAAGGAGAGTAATAAACGCCGTGAGCTACTGAAACCACTGTGTAACCGACACCAGTGGTTACAGTGGTGCCATGACCCGGACCATATCAGGTTTATTGGTTGAGTCCATTATCACGATCACACGTCCCAATGAGCTTCACGGACCACCATCATAGAGACGATGCCCCCTGACCTCCACCCTTAGTGAGGACATTCCCCCCATCGGGATGACCAGCAGGCGTGCGATAGGTGCTGAAGTGGCAATAATCAATAATACAGTAGTCATCAACAATAAATGAAATACAGAAGATACAATAATAGAAATGCAGCAAAAACAGAGAGACTTCGACTCAGCTTCTTCCCCCAGGCCATCGGAGCACTCAACACTGATCTCTCCACATACACACACACACACACACACACACACACACACACACACACACACACACACACACACACACACACACACACACACACACACACACACACACACACACACACACACACACACACACTACATACATAAATGATTTTTGCAATATTCTGAATCCACTGTATAATATTCTGAATCCACTATATTTGTATATAATATTCTGAATCCACTGTATATGGTATATTATTACTTTTTACTTCTTACGTTTAGTACTGTATTTTATTCTTTTATCATGTCTTAGTGGTGGGACTCAATTTAAAGATTTTGATCAAATTAATTCGAGACTTTATAGTCTAAAGCATATGCGAAAAGCAACATTTTCAATTCAAATGGATTTTGGTATATGAGTGAATCAATGAATATACATTATACATACGTTTAAGCAGCAAAATCCTGTATTAGCTACTACACAGACCAACAGATCAATGCAATTTTTAACAAAGTGCAGCAATTTTAGGAATAATATATATATATATAGCACAAAGGACCTTTTGTAAACTCAAGCACTTTCGAGGTAAAAGTAAAATGCAGTACTTTCAAGTACATTCCAGAACAGTTGCCCATTGGGGAAAAAACCTCTTTGATTGATTTGATTGATCTCAATTTCTCTTATTTAATTTTTTTTATGAACAAACCAGACTAAGAAAAAAAGTTATTTGTGATTTATTATACTTTATACTTATAGCACATGCATGAGTCTGGTCTCCTTTGAAAGGTAACATTCTTACACAATAAAGAAAAATCATCATGTGATTAAATGCATCAATTTATTTTAACTTTTAATTCTTTCTGTAGTTAATTCATCGAAATGAATGCGATAAAGTCCCAGCCCTTTTATTTTATTATTTGTATTTTTGCACAATCTTCCATGGCCACCTACATTTCTCTGGATGTGTTCTTGAATCTAAAAGATGTGATGCATGGTCGTGTGGTTCGTGGAGAGAGATTAGAGGGGTTGACATACTCCCACCTTCTCACTTGAATTGGATCTTTTTAAACGCAAAGCAATGTCAGTCTAACTAACTCACTCACCTATAACTCAATTATAACACACTCACGGTTAGCCGCTCTGTCCCTAGTGGAGGCTCACAGGAACTGCGCTTTGCGTCTATCACACTGTATAGCATAGACATAATATAAAGGCTAGATGACTCACCCGTGCTGCTGGCCAATGGAGCAGTGGCGGGTGGTGAATTCTTCTCCAGGGGGGACGCTATACCAAACATTTTGCAAACATGTACAGAGGCACGCATTGGCGAATATTTAAGTAGGTAGAGTACAACTATCACCATTGCCATCAATCAATATATGATTATATGATCACAGTCAGTCAATGCAGCCACGTTTCCAATAGCCCTACACAAACACGCACAGGTCTGTCTCTGTCTCTCTCTCTCTCTCTCTCTCTCTCTCTCTCTCTCTCTCTCTCTCTCTCTCTCTCTCTCTCTCTCTCTCTCTCTCTCTCTCTAATAATAATCACAGATGTATATCTTGTCATTTTAAACAAGTTACCATTATATTGTCCGGGTGATTATGCCCCCCCCCCCCCCCCCCCCCCGCGGCGAAATTAATTAGTTAGTATCCCCCTCTATCTCTCTCTCTCACACAGACACACACATCCAAGCTATCATTACAAGACTTACTTACCATCACAAGAGTTGAATGGGGCGAGATATTCAGCTGTCCAGTCCACAACAAGGCTTGTTGTTGTTGTTGTTGTTGTTGAACAAGCCATAATCCACTTCTTTTAAATCCACTCAAAAAGAAACTCCAGTAACGTTTTAAACAGTCCATACCGTCGTTAGCTGCATCCAACTACCAGTCAAGGTAGTGAGCCGCCACTGCAATGGAGACCGACGTTGCCACATGGCGGCCCTCTTGCCACAGGCAGCACGCCCACTCATATAACATGCATGGCGGCCCTCTTGCCACAGGCAGCACGCCCACTCATATAACATGCGTGTCTATGGTGCATGGACTATTGAAATAACCACAGCTTGCAACCGAATTTTCAACCGATTTTCAAACGGTTTGGTTTGTTATAAACGTCAGAGATGTAGTTATCACACTGCATACTTATAATGGACTTTCATATGAAAATAATTTCAACATGTCCAAGCATCATGAATCATAGCCACGTTAATAACATTTGAAAATTGAGCAAGCTATGGTTATTTCAATAGTACATGCACCATAGACATTCATGTTATGAGCGGGCGTGCTGCCTGTGAACTACGCTGGAGACTCCGCCTTGCACCATCTAGTTATATTTATCTATGCTGTATATAGACCTGTTCGCTGTATACATCAGACTCAGTGTGCACGCGCATCACAGGAGCAGAAAGGAACCTAATACTGGGAGCACCCAGGGGAAGATGTTAGAGGTGACACTGGGAGCACCCAGGGGAAGATGTTAGAGGTGACACTGGGAGCACCCAGGGGAAGATGTTAGAGGTGACACTGGGAGCACCCAGGGGAAGATGTTAGAGGTGACACTGGGAGCACCCAGGGGAAGATGTTAGAGGTGACACTGGGAGCACCCAGGGGAAGATGTTATAGGTGACACTGGGAGCACCCAGGGGAAGATATTAGAGGTGACACTGGGAGCACCCAGGGGAAGATGTTAGAGGTGACACTGGGAGCACCCAGGGGAAGATATTAGAGGTGACACTGGGAGCACCCAGGGGAAGATGTTAGAGGTGACACTGGGAGCACCCAGGGGAAGATATTAGAGGTGACACTGGGAGCACCCAGGGGAAGATGTTAGAGGTGACACTGGGAGCACCCAGGGGAAGATATTAGAGGTGACACTGGGAGCACCCAGGGGAAGATGTTAGAGGTGACACTGGGAGCACCCAGGGGAAGATATTAGAGGTGACACTGGGAGCACCCAGGGGAAGATATTAGAGGTGGCACTGGGAGCACCCAGGGGAAGATATTAGAGGTGACACTGGGAGCACCCAGGGGAAGATATTAGAGGTGACACTGGGAGCACCCAGGGGAAGATATTAGAGGTGACACTGGGAGCACCCAGGGGAAGATATTAGAGGTGGCACTGGGAGCACCCAGGGGAAGATATTAGAGGTGACACTGGGAGCACCCAGGGGAAGATATTAGAGGTGGCATACATATGACACACACATCCACGACATCAATCCCCGCGACGCCCGGCCCGGCATTTTCCCCCCGGAATAGCACAAAGTCCTTCGGGGTACCAGAACAGCAGATCTGCGCCCCGACAATGGGTTAAACTGACCTGGTCCAGCGCGACCAGAACCAGTCCCGTGTCCTAGTCACGCCGCCATCCCCAGTCCTAAGAGGGGGGTAGGTACACGTGTCGATCCAAAACATCACAGAGGGCGCCACCAAGACGGTCAGTACGCAAACGCACTGCTCCTTGGTGGCCCACCTAATGGGCGTGAGACCCCACCGCCAATGTATTGATCTACTCCGTCATCTCCCCCCGGCGATGCACTTGAGCCGTCCAGTCTAACCTAGTGCACTGGTGCTCGGTAGAGATAAAATCTCCTTCCCAGCCGCCTGCATAAAAAATGCTGTTTCTATGAATTGGGCAACCAAGGCGCGCCAGCCCATAAAGTGGTTTCAACATTGAAAGCACCCAGGGCCAGCGCTATATGCACGTCGAGAAACCGAAACACATCGACGGCGAATTCTAATAAGAAACTCCAGACTATGTTTCCTCCATGCTGTCTGGGAAGAGCAGCAGGAAGCCGGCCTATAAGACACAGACACGGGTCTCATATGACGTGTCTGAGGGTAAAAACGCCGTCAATTCCGCTCTTTATATAAGAGGGGAAGACAGAAGTTCCCTCAGAGAGACCTCTACGCGAGTAACAATTGAAAAAGATATATGTAATAATTGGGCCAAGTGACCCAATACACACTTTAATAGAGAGCAGAGCAGAAAACAAACAGTCTTCGAATGCATCGCATTATCCAACTTTGACAATGAAAGCGGTCTGCAGCACAGACCCTGAAAACTCACGTATATGTCTAATGGCCAATAGGAAAAACGCGCCCAGTGACGTATTCCATGGCCGGAGAAAATCCTGTGACCCACCCATCCTAATATGGAGTGGAACCAGGGAACCCCCCCCCTCTTCCCCCTCCCTGTGACGCGCTGACCCTCAGCCCGACAGGGAGACTGACAGGCAGGAGGCCCAACCTCCTGGCCAATCAGTGTCGCAAATACAACAATATCCGAAAGGGGGGGAGGAGTTTATTAGTCCACCCCTTATGACCCCTCACCCCTGATACGATGCAATAACAAAGCAGAGCCATGACACCAGTTTGTAGCGCGCTACATGAAAGCGCATATACCTGTTAGGGTAATAGCTTCACATTCTGCACGCCAGCCACAGACGATAACCTTGTTTGTGCAAAAAACGGGCTTTATACACGGTTCAGGCTTATGTGCGAAACTTGCCACCTGAAATTTATACCTTTACCCTAAAGTAAAGAAAAAACAACAGACCAAAGAGAGGGGCCAAAGGACCTTGGTACAAGAGCTATATATGTACAACTTCTGTAGGCTAACACCAACCCAGTTGTGGACTCAATGCCACGTTTACTTAAACGTAAACATGATACACACAACCCTCTTTACACAATAAAAAAGGCAAAGTTCACTCTTACTACTGCAAGAAGAATGCCGTATTTTATGACGAGAGAAGACATAAGTCCTCGACCAAGTGCTAGCTACAGACCTTGCTAAGTTATACATAATAGCGACCAAAAAACTATTTTCAGAGAAAACTGCACCACTCCCTAAGCAAGAGCGCAACCCCAGCAGTAGCTGAGGGTTTACACCGTATCCCCAAAAATATAGTGAATCAACACACGTTTTGTAAACAAAACCATATTTGAAGGGGGGGGGGCAGGGGCAAACCGGGGAATAATCTAACCCACCCCCTCACCACCTCACCCCTGATACGACGCCAAAAGAAAAGCAGAGCCGTGACACCAGGTGCATGGCGCGCCAGATGAAGCACATACTCACCTGTAGAGTAAAAGCTTTACATCATGCACGCCAGCAACAGTCGATAACCTTGTTTGTGTAAAAAACAGGTTTTATCCACGGCTCTGGCTTATGTGTGAAAACTTGCCACCCGTTATTTTTATCATTACCCTTAAGCAAAGAAAAAATAACAAGCTAAGAGAGGGACTCAATCCCTTGATCACATGCCACATTCGGGAGGGGGAGGAAGGAAGAGTGGGGTAATGTCCTATGGACACCTACCTGCACCCAGGTACACAGGACGAAATGGCCGCAAACACAGGTTGGTCTACCACGTTGACGAGGCCTCTCGCTGGCGGGGCCAGAAGCGGCGACGGCTGGAGCCTCGCTCCGGCGCGACGCGCCCCTCCTGTGGCCGGTCATGGTTCAGGCCCGACGACATCTTCTGCCAGAGATGACGCCATAGTCAGAGTGTTGACTGATAGCATCAAGCTAACGTTTCCAGCCTATCGTAGTAGCCAGCTAACGACTTAGCCTAACAGCTAACTGGCTAACAGTTAGCTTTTACCGGCAAGCAAAGCGGCTACTACTGAAGCTGTATAACGTGAAGAATAGCGATACAGGCCAACACTTCAGGCAGCCGATTGTCTCTTCCTCTTTTTATCCAAAAGAAAAAGGGAAAAAGGCAACACACGTCCCTCTCACAGAACAGTGTTTACCAGACACAGCGGCATCGGCAGCAAGCCCCGTTGTACGCGGGCTGCAGCCGTCTTGAGCTCGGAGATATTCTCATAATGAAACACCAAGCCTGCATCCTCCGTGCCGGGTGTTTTCGTCTTGAAAAGCGGGGCCAGCGCGGTGGCAGAGGGTATCCGTTTTTCAGAGACCCGGGGACTTGAACCGCAGACTCTAAATCACGGCCCCAGGAAAACAAAGTTATGACTTCACTGAGGAGGAGCACTGTGTTATCGTGGGGCATCAAACTAGAACCCCCTCAACGCCGCTATGGAGAAGCAACGAAGGGATTCTAGCCTGGAGCCGACCTTACGCAAGTTGCGCAGTTGTCCCCTCACAACTGCACACCTGAGGCTTGCGTCGCAAAACATCACCCGTCCAGAGAGACCGTCAGCTCTCACACAGCCGACCGCCTCTCGAGGCACAGTATCCAGCTGCAGAGCCGGAGACAATGCCGGCGGGGACTGCTCAGCGACGCGCGCCCCAATGCGAAGCGCCGGTGGAGGTCAGAATGATCATCATCTTCTAGACTCTCCGGTGGTGAAGACATTATCGCTTTATTTTCTCGAAAATTAGTGAGAGAGAAAAAACAAAGATACAATGTCAACGCAGCTCCTTTACTAACTAACTACTTCAGCACGAAACTAAAGCGGTGTATACAGAAACGTCCTGGTGGTGAAAGTAGGGAAGGAGCTGATTGTGTGGCTACGACCCCGCTTATATAGGAGCGGATGTGGGTGTGGCCAGGCGGAGGTGAATAGGGGTGTACTGTGTGTGTACATTGGAGAACGTTTTTTCATTATTAGAATGGATAAAGGGATAGTTCCAATAGAGCAGAGCGTAAAGTTATACGATCTATAACAACAATTTGCCATTATTCAATTCATGGCTCCTATATTATAGAGCGTCTAATGACTTTGAATGAAAACAGACGTCCTGCAGACTAGATACATGTGTTCTGATTCTGTCCAGCTCTCACCAGCTAAGACCATTTTAATACATTCAAAGGAATAATATTTGAAAGAAACTTTGACCCAGATCCTCTTACAGCATGTCTTTGGGCTTCTGCCTGAGATGGGAACACCCAGGTGTCGCATATTTACATGTTTATAATAATAATAATACACTATTTGTATAGCACCTTTCATACAGGGAATTGCAGTTCAAAGTGCTTTACATCAGTAAAGTCAAAGTCAGCTTTATTGTCGCTTCTCTTAATGTGCAAGACATACAGAGAAATTAAATTGCGTTTCCCCCTTCCCACGGTGTATATAAAAAAATATCTAATATAAACATAAAGTAACATATAGGACACTATAAACATAAAGTAACTATGGGACACGATGTACACACACTACAGGACTATATACAGTATAAACAGTGGCTAAAATGTTTTATGTATGATTGAAATAAATATAGGAGGTAAAAGAGAACTTAGTGCAAATATTTTTAGCAGTAAGAAATAAGACATAAAATCAGTGTAAACCTAGCAGCAAGTGCAAAGCATAAAGTGGGATAAAATAATGCAGGTATATTAATAAACATCATATCTGAAGGAAACGGGAGGGTTTAGGCTAAAGACCAGGCCTGACCACCATTGGACTGAATAGCAAAAGGACGATAGACTGAACACACCGAAAGATCATTAGAATAGACTTTTCAAGGACAATACAATCTGTTAACATCTGAGCTGAGGCTTCTGTTTGTATCAATAAACAACGCTTTTCCTTGTAAGGTAGTACGTTGTCAAAGTGTCGAATTCTTACGAAGGTGGAGAATTACTACGGTATGCGGATTGCACTAACGGGGAGAGATAAGGATTATATTCAGCCAGTATCTGAGACGTCAGGACCATTAAAATTACACAACGCAGAGGAATTGGATGGAGAGAGGATAACACAAGAAGACGTGATACTGGCCAGATTGATCAGGATCTAACATATCAGAACCAGAACGTTCCAATAGGCTTTTTGAATTTCTGTAATCCGTTACAAAACATGATAAAGGTCATAGTATGGACCCAGCGGATAGTGGGACGTAGAAATAGAAAATAAAAAATAAGTAAAATAATAGGGTAAGACAGGGGAATACAATGATAATGTTTAAATATATCTGAAAGGGTGGAACCCCAAACACTTCAGTATGTGCATTTACAGCACAGGTCCCAGCAGGACGGAAGAGTTATACTCAAACGTTTTCCAAGGTAAATAATTGGTATTAAATAAAAAGGGGGATGGAAACCATAAACAAACAATAGGAATAAGGGAAGGAGAACAGGAATATAAAACAAGACAAACACAAGGCAATGGATAAACACTCAATCAATCAATAGAATGATCAATTAAATGAAATAAGGGAAAAAAAAACACTAACCTTCTTACCATCTTCTATCATGCACTCTTCCTAATATACTAATATGTCTTTACTACTATGCACTCAACACTACAAAGTTTCAGCACTGTCTGATGAACATTGTTACTCAGCTGATAGAGTTGTACCCTTCCTGATGACTTGTCGTACAGAACTTGTAAGTCGCTTTGGATAAAAAGTGTCACAGGACATAACCAAACTTACGTGATAAGCAAACCAACACACAGAATAAGGCTACTAAGCCAAAGGGTGAAAAAATCTGTTCACACACAAAATCCAAACAATAATAGCAAAGGGCCCTGAATGATTGTGTTTGTGATTGTGGATCTCAGGTTGTATCCATTAATGAGTGATGGGCCTCAGCTGGAGTCAATCACCAGGCAGACTCTACAGCAGGGGTGGGCAATTATTTTTCCAGGGGGGCCGAATGAGCAACTGAAAATATGTTGGAGGGCCGGGCCAAAATTCCAAACTCAATTATGCATAATATACATTTTATTTCTATATAAAAAGCAGTAAATGGCATTGTTTTGACCCCTGGTAAGAGTGTATGTTATTATTTGGCAATTAAAAGGTGAGGTTAGCTTTCAAAAATATCATTTATTCAAATAGAATTTATTTCCAAAATTATAAACAAAATGTGAAACATTAATAACAAAGGGCATGTATGAAAAAGTGCTATACAAATAAAGTTATTATTTTGAGTTTCATATACTATTGAAACAAGGATTTTCTTAGCTTTCTAAAGACATCACATCATCTTATAGTCAAAATAAACAAGACATGTCACTGAACTGTGTAAAGAAAAGTGTCCCAGTAGCCTTTTTTTCTTTACATGCCTATATTAAACATTTAATGTTTTCAGAACTGTGCAAAAAAAAGAAAAAAAAATATCAAGTGTCCCATTTTTTTTTAAACTTAAATTTGTATTTACATTTTTTCAACAACATACATAGACAACATTCATAGACAATACACAGTACATAAATTAAAACAAATAGACAAAAAATTAGTAAAGAAAAAGTGTGACATGGGTCCTTCGGTCCATTCTACATTTGCATTATTTATTTACATTTTTATTCATTTCCTTGTATCCTTTTCAAACCTCTGTGATGTCGTTACTTCCCCTCCTGTATTCTTCCCATTTTCCCCATTTCCATTCAAACTTTTCTTCTTGCAGCCTCAGCAGATGTGTGATTCTCTCCATTTCCTGTATCCCCTCTACCAACTCTATCCATTGATCCTTTGTCGGCACTTCTACCTTGTACCACAGTTTAGTTAAAGCTTTCTTGGCTGCCACTATCAATATCTTAATCAAATATTTGTCTTCCCCTTGGATTCCTTCCTGTGACAGATTCCCCAAATACAACACTTGGCCTCCCTGGGGTATTTCGTATCCTATTATTTCATTTATTATCCCTCCTATCTCTTCCCAGTAGTGCCTTATCTTCTGACATCCCCAGAATATGTGTGTATGGTTCGCCCCTTCCTGTCCACACTCCCTCCAACATGTTTTCTTTGCTGGTGTGTAATTGCCCTGTATTTCTGGTGTTATAAAGTATCTAATTATATTTTTCCACCCAAACTCCCTCCATATCCTTGATCCTGTGGTTGTTTGTTGTGTCTTACATGTGTCATACCATTCCTCCTCTGTTATCTCTATTTCCAACTCTCTTTCCCACTTTTCTTTCACATACAATGTTGTATTTCCCTTACTGTCCATTATTGCCTGATATAGTGCTGATATCACCCTCCCCTTCCGTCCTTCGTATGACTTTACCATTTTCTTAATTACCCCATTCTGTTCTTTGTCTCTATCTTGCTTTATTTCCTTGTTATAGTAGTCCCTAATCTGTAAATATCTAAAGTGGTCCCTATTCTCTAGTCTGTATCTTTCTTTCAATTTTTGTAGTCTGCATCTCCCCTCCTTCTGTCATCGTGCACATTGCTGTTATACCCCCCCGTTCCCACCTCTTGAACCCATGATCTTCTATCCCTGGTCTGAATTTGTTGTCGTGTGCTATCCATCTCAGTATCTTAGATTCTTTTTCTAGCTTGTATTTCTTTACTATTGTGTTCCATATGTTTATAGTGAATCTGGTAATTGGATCTAGTATTGTTCCTGTCTTCTGAACAGCTCCCTATCTCCTATCAGTGCCTGCACTTTGAATCCCTCTCTTTTGGTTTCTATATCTTTCCATTTGGCCTCATAGTTCACATTGCACCAGCATGCTACTGTTCTAAGCTGTGCTGCATAGTAATAGCTTTCTAAACTGGGTACTGCCATCCCTCCTTTCTCCTTTGGTAATTGTAGAGTCACATATCTGATCCTTGGCCTTTTCCCCCCCCAAATGAATCTTGATATCTGTCTATCCCATTCCCTAAATTGTTTTTGTGGTATTAATATAGGTAGGGATTGGTAACCTTGGTAATATGTTCATCTTAATGATTTCGATCCTTGAACTGAAATCTAGGGGCATCACCGTCCATCTTTCTAGATCTCTCTTGATTTTCTGATTTATCTGTGTATAGTTTGCATTGTATAGCCCCTCCCCCCCTCTTGTGATGTTCACCCCTAGGTACTTGATCCTGTCCATGTCCCATTTGATTTTGTATTTTTCTTTGATCTCTATCGTTGGTGTGTAGTTCAGTGCTAATGTATGTGTCTTCGTCACATTAAGTCTATACCCTGAGTAATATCCATATTCTGTCAGCAGATCCGTCAGTGTCGGGAAGCTTGTGTCTGGTTGTCTCATAAATACTATCACGTCATCTGCAAATAATCCCAATTTATGTTCCGTCCCCCTTATCTCCACCCCTTTGATGTCTTTGGTCTGTCTAATTAGTTGGGCCAGTGGTTCGATGAATACATCGAAGAGCGTCGGCGAAAGACAACAACCCTGTCTGGTAGCTCTCTCTAGTTTAATCCGGTCCGTCAGACTACCATTCACCTTAATCCTAGCCGTCGGTTCTTGATATAATGCCCTAATTGTTTTCATAGCGTTTTTGTCTAATCCAAATCTCTCTAATACTTTATAATAATATATATAACCAGCTTACACTATCGAAGGCTTTTTCTGCATCTAGGCTAACTAATACTGCACTTCCTCCTTCCTTTTGTATCTCCTCTACTATCTGCACTGTCTTCCTTATGTTATCCTGTGTCTGCCTTCCTTTAATGAATCCAGTCTGGTCTTCGTCTATTATATCTGTCATAAATGTCTCAAATCTTTTGGATATTATTGATGTATACATCTTGTAATCTACATTAAGTATGGACACAGGTCTGACACTACTACACAGTTCTCTATCTTTCCCTTCTTTTGGAATTGTAGTAATTATGGCCTCTTTCCATGAAGGTGGCATTGTGCCTTTTTCCATTGTGTGTCTGAATGCTGCTTCTAACATGGGGCTCAGTTCCTGTCTAAATGTCTTGTAGAATTCCGAGTGGAATCCGTCGCTACCCGGTGACTTACTACTCTTTGCCCTACTGATCGCATTCCCCACTTCTTGTTCTTTGATTTCTGCATTTAATATTCCATTCTGTTCCTTCCCTATTGATGGTAAATCCAATTGTTCTAAAAATGTTTCTATCTCCTCCTCCCCTGCCGCTATCGGTTGTGTGTATAGTTTCCTATAATATTCTTCAAATGCCTTCTCTATTTCCGCTGGTTCTCTCAGTGTTTTGTTTGTGTTTGTGTCCCTTATTGTATGTATTGTGTTTATTTTTTGTTGCGCCCTAATTCGTCGAGCTAACAGTCTGGTCGCCCTCGGTCCCCCTTCATAGTATGTCTGTTTCATGTATCTAGCTTTCTTCTCTATTTCTGACAGCAGCTCCCTGTTTATCTGTCCTCTAACTTCCTTAACCTCTCTAAGTGTCTTCTGGTTCTTTGAGCTTTGGTGTTCTTTCTCTAATTCTTTCAGCTTCTTTATCAAGTTCTGGTATGTCCCTATTCTAGCCTTCTTGAGTAATGCCGTCTTTGCTATCAATTTTCCCCGTATTACTACCTTTAGTGCATCCCATAAAATGTTTGGATCTACCTCCCCATTATCGTTCTCTTCTCTATATCTAATTATGTCTTCCTTCACCTGGTTAACCAAACCTTTGTTGTTCAATAGTCCTACATTCAGTCTCCAAACTGTATTCCTCCGTCTACTTTTAAGATTTACTGTCAGATATATTGCGCTATGATCTGAAATATCCGTCACTCCTATCCTGCATTCTTCCACCCGATATCTGTCCCCTGTTGTCATGAGAAAATAGTCTATCCTTGAATATGTTGTGTGCGGGTGTGAATAGTGCGTATATTCTCTATCTAGCGTGTTCATTGCTCTCCATATGTCTATGATTCCTAATTCTGCCATATGTATATTCATATATTTGCTAATGTTTGTCCTCCATTTCTTTGTGCTAGTCGTGTCTATGTCATAATTCAGTACCACATTGAAATCACCTGTACAGATCAGGACCCCCTCCCCTTCCAACGCTATAATATCAAAGATCGTTTCAAATAGATATTTCTCACTGTCCGGTGGAGCATATACATTTATTAGTGTTACCATTTGACCTTCCATTTTCCCCTTGACCAACACATACCTTCCCTCCTTGTCCCTTATTTCCTTGATCATCTCAAATTTCACTGTGTTGTTAATTAGTATAGCTACTCCTCTTCTAAGGTTCTGTTTAAAAGAACTATATAACAGGTTGTCATACCCGAATCTCTTCAGCTTTTCATGTTCTTGTGCTATAAGATGCGTTTCTTGCAAGAAAATGATCTGCGCCTCTTCTTTTTTAAGTTTCGTCATCACCTTACTCCTCTTTATCGGGTTATTCATACCATTCACATTTAACGACATCATCTTTACACCCTTAACTTGTGTCATATTTCTTTTCTAATTGTTCTCCCGTTCTACCCATGTCACATAAAATAATATTTGTGGTTGTAGCCTCTGCTATCTCCTTCTGACTTACATACATATTTACATAATAAACATAAAAATTCAATTCTTTGAACTTCCATGGCATTTGAGGGTCCTATTCGTTCCCCTCTTTTCCCCGCTGGTGGGTGGGGAGTAGTGGCTCTCCTAGTGAGAGGGCCCCCCCTAGTGGCTACATTGAGCGTACTATATATGTCCAGCTCTGTGTGTGGTCTGACCGAGCTCCCAGTCAAAAAGCTCCGCTTTAGTCACTTTCATGTTCCCATCTAACTGTGTTATGCGACATGTGTTTTCCTGAGTCCCTTTAATGTCCGTCTCCATATATCTCTTGAATGCACATGTCCCTTTTTTTTTTTTTTTTTTTTTTTTTTTATCACTTTCGGTTTAATTATCCCCCATGTATTTTGTCATATTCTTCCTGCCTAACAAGTCTCTTTCATGTTTTCACTCTCTTGCATTATGTGCGTCATACGTATATCAGTCCAATGTGCTTCGAATCTCTATGCCTTCCTTTCTAAATTTTGGTCTACCTATAATTATCTCATGTACATTACTATCTTCTCACTATCTATTTTGTGTGTGTGCATTGTACTCATCCACCCTTTGTTCACCGTCTCGTCTCCTCTCCGCCCCCTTTCTCCGTGTCCTTGCGTCCTTCTTCTCATTTGATCTGCTTTGAATCAATTCAGATCCCCTTCACCTTCCCGTTCTCCTCGTCTCCTCCTCGTCCCCCGCCGACCCTGGTCCATCTCCTCGCCTTCTCCAACCTCTGCAGCAGCGTAGGTCTCTCGTCTCCTCCTCCCGGCACCTTCCATCCTCTCTGGTTCATGTCCCTCGCCGCCTCCCGCACGTCTCCGTACACCTTTGCGCCTTCCTTCCAATGAACCTTCAGCGTGGTCATTGGTGATTGAAATCTGATTCCGCCTTCCTTCAGAGATTTTTTTATCTGAACATAGCTCCGACGCTTTACCGCCACCTCCGTTGCATAATCATGGTCAAAAGTCACTCTCTGTCCCCCCACCTCCATCTTCTTCTGCCAGGCTGTTCTAAGAATGTTCTCTTTCACCTCGAATTCCAAGAAGTTTACTATAACTGCTCTCTGTGGTTTGTCCTCCCGCGGCTTCGGCGCCAGAGTCCTGTGCGCTCTCTGAATCCCTGTCTTGTCGAGGGCTGTCATTTTTAATTCTCTTCGAATTAGGCTGTCCACATATTTGACCATCGAATCTCCTTCCATCCCCTCTTTCAGACCCCATATTCGTATGTTGTTTCTCCTCGACCTCCCCTCCAAGTCCATTAGCTTTCCTCTCAGCATGTTCTGTTGTTCGAGCGTCTCTTTCAGAATATCATGCATTTCTGTATTCCATTCTTCCGTATCGGCCGTCCTTTCTTCCAACATCTTTATGTCTTTCTCTTGCTCTTGTATTTTTCGGTTCATTGCCTCGAGTCCTTTATCCATTTCCCCTCTGAGTTCGTCCTGTCCCCTCTTCAACTCTTCCCTCAGTCCATCAATGCTGTCTTGGATATTCTGCGTGCTCGCCTGGTTAGCCATCGCGCTAACTTGTATGCTAGTTTGTAGCTGTTGTCGGCTAGCCAGCGCGCTAGCTTGCACGTTCCTCATGTTAGCTTGTGTGCTAACTTGTATGCTATCTTGTATAGCTTGAATAGCCTTTGCATTAGCCTGCACGTTAGCTTGTAGCTCTCGGTTAGCCTTGGCTTGTAGCTCCTGCCCAGCCAGCATGGTCGCTTGTATTCTTGTTAACCCGTCGGGCTCCACGGGGTCTCCTTCCCTGCCTCCCTGCGTCACGCTCGCCTGAGCCATTTCCTCCGTCATTTCCTCGAGGTTAGATTTTTCCTCCGGTGTTTGTACGTCTTCTGGGGTCTTATTTCTCTCACTTTTTCTCATGCACATCCTTCCTTTTCTCTTATATCTTTGAATTTTCACCTTTTATTCTGTTTTAGACGGTTTCACTTCCCTTTCTCGAGTTATTTGACCGGGAGCTCTTTCAGTGGTCTCCTAATCCACCCATCTCAAAACCGGAAGTCCAAGTGTCCCATTTCACTTGTTATATTTCCACATTTTAGTGTTCTTCAGCTCTTTTTTTTTTCATTCAGTGTGAGAAATCCAGTCTCTGTTGAGCTTTAACAAGTCCATCAAAGTCAGGTTGCATGTCTGAGGTGGAGATGCGAAGCACAGTTGCCAGATGTTCATCAGTGAGAGAGGATCTGTACCGTCATGACTGATTGATTGATTGATTGATTGATTGATTGAAAACTTTATTAACAGATTGCAGAATGGGTCCAATACAGTACAGCTCAATACACACAATTGTTAAGGGGATGCAGACCAGAGAAAGACTTTCGTCTCGTTTACATCAGGGTCCCCCATTTTCAATTCATCAGGACATATATGACATACATGACATACAGATATTCAGTACTGCTACATCTATACATTTATGACATACCAGATTTGCAAATACAGTTTGTGATACAGAAGGAGTCAAGAAAAGGGAGTATATACATTTGACGAAACTGTACATTGGAGGAGGTTGGGTGGGGTTGTGTGGGGGGGGTTGGGTACATTGGGATATTGTCAACCATACTGGGTAATTTACATTGGAGGTGGTTGGGGGGGGGGGGGAGAAACACTGTATGAACAAGCAAAACTGTACATTGAGGGGGGGGGGGGGGAGACACTGTACAAACAAGCAAAATTGTACATTGGACTATTGACAAAACCATACTAGGTAAATGACTGTACATTGGAGGGGGTTGGGTAAGGACATTTACAGGGGCCAGTTTTGAATTGCAGTCTCCCGTAGGTGTCCCTTGAGAGTGGTTTTGAAAGTGGGTAGTGATCCACATTCCTTTACAGCTTTGGGTAGGGCGTTCCACATTGATGTGGCATAATTGCGAAACGTGTTTAGTCCCTTATTTGAGCCGAATCTGGGTTTAACATGATTTGTGGCGCTCCCTCTGGTGTTGTGATCGTGGTATTCACTGACCTTTGGGAAGTATTTTGACATGTACATGGGTACCTTGGTCGTGTAGTGTATCTTGTAGACCAGGCCCATTGCAAGTTGCTGTACTCTGTCGTCTACTCTAAGCCATCCTAGCTTGTCAAAGTGGGCAGGGGTGAGGTGGGTTCTAGGAGTAAGGTCAAGCAGTAGTCTGACCAGTTTGTTTTGAGATGTTTGTAATTTTGTTTTTAGCGCCTTTGAGGTGCTTTGGTACCATGAGGTGCAAGCATAGTCGTAGTACCCTTGAATGAGTGCTCCTGCCAGAGTCTTCAGGGTATTCTTGTTTACCAGAGAGGAGATCCGGAACAGACTGAGAATGTCTGTTCACATATAGGTGGATCCAAAGAGAACCAACATCTTCTGAGCATGTCTCCTCATGTTTGGAAAGTTCTCCTCCTTGAGAGCAGAGTAGAACTCTAGCAGTGATGCTGACTTAAAGTGCTCTTTCAGTAGTGAATCAGGTCAATGAGTTCAAGCTGAACATCAGTGGGTGCACTATCAACACTGCAGGTAAAGGGAGAGGAAACCAGCTGCATTTCATCCTCAACCTTTTTGAAATCTTGAAAACGCCTTGAAAATTCATCATGCAGTGCTCCCAACATGGATGAGTACCTGTGCCGGTGATCAGCTGATGGTTTGACTTCTTTCAGGGTTTTCATGTGTTTGAGATTGTTGCTGCCTAGTTGCCTTGAAATTAATTGCAACTTTGTCATGAAGGCTTTCACATGGCTATGCATTTCATGAGCAAAAATGCCCTTGCCCTGCAGTTGTGTGTTCAGTAGGGATAGGTACCGTTCACATTTGAACCGATACGGTACCGGTACCTGTGAATTGATACCGGTACCCAACGGTACCTTTTTTCTGTACTTTAGTCTCTAAAAATGTAATCTACCTACCTCAGTTGTGAAAAAAGAAATCCAAACTTCAAATAACCACACTTTCCACCGTTTTCGTGATCTGCGCCTCTTCTTTTTTAAGTTTCGTCATCACCTTACTCCTCTTTATCGGGTTATTCATACCATTCACATTTAACGACATCATCTTTACACCCTTAACTTGTGTCATATTTATTTTCTAATTGTTCGGCCCCGACTGCTTTGTTGTTGAATCAAGTCAAATCCTAGGTAAGCGTATATTGTGCGTGTGAACGTTGACATGAAAAAAAGAAGAAAAAAGAATATATATCATTTTTTGTATTTTTATTTTATTTCTTATTATCATGTAATCTTTCGCGGGCCGGTCAGAATCAGCCCGCGGGCCGTACAATGCCCAGGTCTGCTCTACAGGAAGGGGCGGGCCTTAGCTGGAGTCAATCACCAGGCAGACTCTACAGGAAGGGGCGGGACGTACCTGAGAGAGGGACATAGAAATGAAAATGACTACAGGTGAACACAGCACCATCAACTATAATATGAATACAGAAATGACTTCTTCTTCTTCTTTTTCTTCTTTTTCTTCTTCTTCTTCTTCTTCTTCTTCTTCTTCTTCTTCTTCTTCTTCTTCTTCTTCTTCTTCTTCTTCTTCTTCTTCTTCTTCTTCTTCTTCTTCTTCTTCTTCTTCTTCTTCTTCTTCTTCTTCTTCTTCTTCTTCTTCTTCTTCTTCTTCTTCTTCTTCTTCTTCTAATATTACATTATTTATTCATTTGTAATTCTTTCATGCATAATATTAGGTACCTCTTCATGTTTTGAAGGTGTGAGAACTTGGGTGGGGAGGGCGGTTGAACTGGGGCAGTAGGGGGTGGTATAGGATGGGGGAGGGCGGGAGTGTATATTATAAAGTACATAATATAATGTACATAAAAAAAAAAAAGGTCAATCAACAGATTTATATATATAAAAAAAAATGTGAATGGAGTCCCATACGACTAACTGCTCTAATTAATGAAGACACGGACGGCGCCTGGCTGGAAGAGCTTCTATTAGCTGCCAAAGTAGATGTTTTGCGTTGCTGTGAGAAAGTGATAGGATTTATTTACGGGGCATTGCATAAGGCGTCCTATAGCATGACCTGAGTGGTGATGACTTTCCTGTGCCTGGTGCCATATAATACCTAAGGGAGAAACTAGCCAAATAAAACAGTAATTAACTATTGACATTACGCAGGAGTGAAAACTCGACAGTGTTTGTGTTATGAATTATAGCAGGCCCTTGTTAGCCACTAGTGTTGGCGTCAGAATCCTTCATGTTGAACGACTTGACATGATTAATGTCTGCTGTGGTAATGCAGGCTCCGAATGTAACTGTATCTCCTAAAGACACGCTGTCACCGAACCATCTTTCTAAAATAGTGAGCTACATTTACCCGCTTTGTGTGGCCGGGTTTACAGCGATTCAGCTGAGGTATTTAAAGTACCTCTACACTGTACTATACAGCGAAAATACTGTATATACAGTAGTAAAACATGAACCCAAGATGTCAACGGTGACCCGCTGGTTATACATCGTCGTCGTGTCTCAAATGTACAGAACCAAGAGAGACGTGAGGAGAGACAAGCTCTACTTTAGCTGTAGTCGGGGTTGTCTCGGGTTACCCAGCTAGTGTCTGTTACACTGACTGCTGGCAGAAGAAGTTGGCTAAAGACTCAGTAGCGCTACCTACTAACCCTTGTATCCTGATCACAACTCCAAGCAGGCAGCAGTCCCAATGACCCTGTTATTCATTCCAATCCAGTTTGAACCGCCTTGTCAAGCAGGTGAAGGAGTCTATATATTGCAGCCCCTTGTTCATATTCTCTCTCTGTCTTTAAAAACAGACATTGTGCCAGATGATCTAAAAGTTGCCAAAGTTATTCCATTATTTAAATCAGATGATCCATGCTGCTTCAACAACTATAGACTATAGTTGCCTTGTTTTTCAAAAAACGTTGATTTCTTTTTTTCTTTTCTTTTTTTACAAACGGATCAGTGTATTGTATTTTAACTTACACACACACACACACACACACACACACACACACACACACACACACACACACACACACACACACACACACACACACACACACACACACACACACACACACACACACACACACACACACACACACACACACACACACACACACACACACACACACACACACACACACACACACACACACACACACACACACACACTCCAACAAGGTCCTTACATTGATCTTGTTTTCCAACTTGCTATATATGTAATATAATTATGTTTATTATTATAGGTGGAGGTTTCTTATAAGCCTTCTGGGCTTTTCTGCCTCTTCCTGCGCTGTATATATTTTGTACTTTACAGTTGTCTTTATTGTGTTGTTGTTTTTATGCTGTGCGAAAAAAATTATGAAACGAAACAAATCAAGCTCAACTTCTTTCATGCAACAGTTGAGTCTGTCCTTCTGTATGGCAGTGAATGCTGGACCTTGAAGCCCACCCTGCAGAAGTCCCTGGATGGGTGCTACCCCAGAATGATGCGTGTGGTGCTCAACATCAACAGGGACGAGCATGTCGCTAATGCAAACTTGTATGGGGGGGGGCGCTAAGGGTGAGCGAGAAAGTGGCAGTCAGGAGAATGAGGCTGGCAGGTCACTGCCAGAGACACCATGAGCTGCCAGCCAGCAAACGTGTGCTGTGGGAGCCAAAACACGGGCATCGATCACGAGGACGTCCCACACTAACGTACTCAGGAGAGATGCGGGAGCAGAAAGTACCGGCGAGCTAGCCGGATGCATGGAGGATCGGGATGACTGGAAGCACCGATGGAGGGCCCGTCCGAGGACGACCAAGATAGATAAACTAAACTAAACTAAACTAAACTAAACACAGACTGATTCTTGCAGGTGGCAGAAGTCACGCCAATAAGTGCTGGTGTCTCATTGTACTCAGACCTGTGCTTGACGTTTGTCTCGAGGCTCGGACAGGAAATCATGGCAACAAACATTTCGAACGGTGGGCGGATTCCGAGACAGATGGATGAAATGAATGAACGAAAATATGAGTTAAGATTAACAGTTGAGGTGGACATTGAGGGGCCTGATAGAGTCACAATGATGGAGCTTTTGAGGGCGATAAAGTCGGAGTGTGGGACAGTTATTGGATGTCGATACAGGACGCCCAAGAAGTATGAAATAATGTTGATGGATGAGAAGGTGAAGGAGAAACTAATGGACGGTTTTAAAATCAAGGACAGTAGGATAATGGCAACAGAACTGTCGAACGATGAGGTTGTCGTCTCTTTTTTGGGTCTGCCTTTATACATAACGGATGAGGACATTCTCGAGAAACTGAAGCTATGGGGAGTGGCGGCGGTAACACAGATTAAGAGAAGGACGTGGCCTGGAACGGACATTATAGATGGCACAAGGTTCGTAAAAGTGAAGTTCACTGAGTATGTCAAATCCCTGCCGTATTCGACCCGGTTTGAGACTCAACAGGGGATGGAACATTTTAGAGTGATCCATAATAGGCAGGTGAGAGTTTGTATGCTGTGTCTTCAGCCTGGTCACGTCCTGAGAGATTGCCCGGACTTTAAATGTCACAAATGTGCCCAGCAAGGACACTATGCTAGAGAGTGTGACACTGAACGAAAGTGCAGGGGATGTGATGAAAAGTACGCGCAGTGTACATGCACGCCCTGGAAGCGCTACGAGGAGCAGGGTACGAGAGGTGAGACCGGTGGGGCTGCCAAGAAATGACAGAGGAGAAGCCACTGAGACGGAGAAAACAGGTGGAGAGGACGAGGGTGAGGCAGTAGCAGATGATGAAGACGAAGGAGAGGAAGAAGACGAAGAAGACGAAGGAGATGATGAAGCGGAGGAGGATGAGGAAGAGGAAGAGATCACGCAGACCCCAGATGGAGATCAAGTGGAGACGGCGACAGGGGAGAGCGCAGAGCTGAGTGCGCGTCAGAGTGAACAGGAGTGACGGCCCTAGCACACAGCACGCAGATGACGAGGAGAAGGAGCTGACAGCGCGGCAGAGAGAGAGAGAGAGCAGGCCTAAATGAAAACATAGATGGTTTTGATTCGGGACTGCTGAGGTCACTGAAGTCCATGGAGAGACAGCGCGGAGGAGAGGAAGAAGAGGGAAGGGTCTATATAGGAGACTCAGAGGGGTTGCCAGGGACCGGGGAAGAGGTGGGGGCTACATCAGAGGACTCTGAGGAGATGGACACCAGCCCATCTGCTATCAACCTACTGAAAAGAAAATCAAGAGAAGACAGAGGTGCTAAAGGGAGGTGTATTAAGAAGGTATGATAAGGTATGATATATAGGATAATCAATATATTTTTCGTCATGTGTGCTGCCATCACTGTAACATTGCTTAATGTGAATGGACTGAGTAACAAAACTAAAATTTAGCAGGTGATATCGACTTTTAATACAGATATAGTGATGCTGCAGGAAACGTGGTGGATGGAAAATATGGAGGGTGATTATATTAGAATTTGAACATCAGGGAGTTTTGTTTAGATTAGGGAATATATATGCGCCCAATGTGGAGAAAATTGGGACGTTTTTTTTTGAAGGGCTGAAGGTGCACATGAAGGGGAATTGTTTGTTTGTCGATGACTTTAACACTTTGCGAAGTAGGTTAGATACTACGAGCAAGATTTTCAAGTGTGACACAGCGAGAAATACACTAACAGAAATAATGTCTGGTGTGGATCTAGTGGATATGTGGAGAGAGGAGAATTCTGGGAAAAGAGGGTTTACAAGGAAACAAGTGGTGGCGGGCTGCTTAAGGCAAAGCCGGATTGATCTATGTCTGGTTAAACGGGAAATACGGAATTACATTAACAATATAGAACAGAAGTTTAATTTTTTGAGTGACCATGCGGCTGTGTGTTTTGATTTAGGAATAGAAATACAAGGGAGAGGTGGGGGTGTGTGGTGTTTAAATACAAGTGTACTGAGTGAGGAGAAATATCAAAAAAAGATATATGGGTATGTGAAAGCTGAAATGGAAAACCCAATGTTTAATGAAAATGTGGTGGGAACAAGTTAAAATTAATGTAAAAAAGATAAGTATAAGATATACAAAGGCCAGAAATTATAAAAACAAAAGAGAAGAATGGGAATTAAAAGGGTTGCTAGCGGAAGAAGAGGAAAAATTTAAAGAAAATCCAGAACACAGTGCAGAGAAGTATACAGAGCTAGAGGCAAAGTGGGCAGAGAATGAAAGAAGAAAGTGCATGGGAGGCCTGTACGTTAATGCCAAGCAAGCAGTGCAAAAATGCTTCCGCATTCGTCACCGCACGCTAGTGCGGTAAAGCGCCCTTCTTTTCAGACAAATGCTACCGTGCGTGCACCGGTGGCGGCGTGCTCGCTCAGGTGCGTGCGTGCGCCGGCGTGCTCGCGCGAGGTGCCCGCGCATGCGCATGAGATCCCGCCTTGGTTGACACGAGCGGAGCTCAATATATATAAGTCACCGCCCCTTATTCAGTATCTAGCAATAGCTCAATTGGCAAGGACACATGGCTGTGGATCCTATGGCTTGTTTGCTGGTGAGTTCGAATCCCATCGAAAATATTTTTTAACGTGATTTTTTTTTAACGTGTATTATTTCGCCGGTTAAGGTTAGGCATGGTTAAGGTTAAGGTTAAGGTTAGGCATTGTTTCGGAGTTGGTTAAGGTTAGAACGGTTAAGTTTAGGCGCTGTTAAGGAGCTGGTTAAGGTTAGAGTTTGTCAAAGAGAATGGCAATATAATTTCTATGGTTAAGGTTAGGCATGGTTAAGGTTAAGGTTAAGGTTAGGCATTGTTTCGGAGTTGGTTAAGGTTAGAACGGTTAAGTTTAGGCGTTGTTAAGGAGCTGGTTAAGGTTAGAGTTTGTCAAAGAGAATGGCAATAGACAGCCTATTTCCGCGCGACCTGGGCGCTGGGCGGCGGAAAATGAAAGGCGCATTACTGCATGCCACTACGGTACATTTTTGCACTGCTTGCTTGGCATAAAGCTACACGCGCATGGGAGCAATAATGAGGAGCAAGGCGAAATATGCCCTTGAAGGAGAAAGGAGCACCTCGTTTTTTCTAGGCCTAGAAAAAAGTAAACAGAGAAGGACATACATAAGAGAGCTAGAAAACGAAAAAGGGGAAAAAGTGAATGACTTAGTTGGAATATTGGATACAGTGGAATCTTTTTATAAAAAATTGTACAAGAGTGAAGGAGTGGATATGGAATGTGTGAACAATGTACTGGAAACTGTGAAAATGAGATTAGATGAAGGGGATAGAGTGATGTGTGATGGTGAAATCACTGAAAAAGAAGTGAGGGAAGCGATTCAGGGCTTGCAGACTAACAAAAGTCCTGGGCTTGATGTAATGTAGTGTAATGAAGCAATGACCACTGGTGTCTTGACAATTTTATTTAAAAACAAAGGGTGTAAAACAAAGTTAGAAGGATATAGGCCTATACGTTTGTTGAATTCTGATTATAAGGTGCTTACCAAAATTCTGGCCAACGGGGTCAAGAAAGTAATTGGGAGCATAGTGGCGCCAACCCAGGCCTACAGTGTTCCGGGTAGGGACATCACAGAAACTGTAAGAACGATTAAGGATGTAGTAAATTATGTAAATTATAATAATGATGATTGTGCAGTACTCAGTGTGGACTTTAACAAGGCTTTTGACCGGGTTGAGCATTTTTTCCTGATCAGGGTCATGGAGGTTTTTGGTTTTGGGGAGAGGATGGTCAACTGGGTACGTGTTTTGTATAAAGATGCAAAAAGCTGTGTGAAATGTAACGGGTGTATTACAGATGTGTTTAGGGTGGAGCGGTCTGTTAGGCAAGGGTGTCCTCTTTCAGCTTTGCTCTATGCGATTTCCGCAGAGCCTATGGCCACATACATAAAAGGTAAAAAGGAAATAATTGGAATAGGAATACCCTACGGGGAGCAGAGTTTGATCCACCAATATGCGGACGACACTACCTTTACGGTGAGAGACATGGAGAGCATAAATAGAATTATGAAGTGCTTAGAGGTATATGGTAAGGCATCTGGAGCCAAAATTAATGTTGATAAGACTGAGTTATTGTGTGTAGGTAAAGTAAAAATTAGTGATTGTGTGGTTCCGGTGAAAAAAGCAGAGGGGCACATAAAGATATTGGGTGTGTGGATAGGGATAGAGGAGAAAGAGGAGAGGGATTTAACGTGGGTAGGTATAATTAATAAGATTAAACAGGTGCTCCAATTTTGGAAGCAACGCACACTAAAATTGAAGGGTAAGGTTGTGGTGATAAATAGCTTATTGATTTCTAAACTGACATAATGTGTTAGGTGCCTTGGATATGCCAGAGGCAATATAAAATGAGATTAATAGGGTTGTGGCGGACTTTCTGTGGTGGGGGAAGTCACCAAAAATCGCCCACAAAGTCTTAATAGGTAAGTGTAATGAGGGTGGTTTGAATTTAATTGACATAAAGGTAAGGAAGAAAACTGTAAGATTGAAATGTGTACAGAAATATATTTACGATGAGACCAAATACAGATGGAAGTGTTTTTTTAAAGAGAGCCTAGAGAAGGTAGGTAGGTGTGGTGACAATAGCTTATTTATGGGCTTTAAGCCTTTAATGACGGAAAATATACCGGAGATGTATAGGGAGGTACTACAGGCATGGGCAGAGTACCTGCCTAACATTGTATATGATTGTGTGGGACTGGATATGGTTTTAAATCAGCCAGTATTCCTGAACCCCAGGATATGCCACAATAACAATGTATTGTATAGTAAAATCTTCCTGAGAGCAGGGATGACACAGATAAAGGATTTTGTGTATGAGTATGTGCCAGGTTTTCTCCCGGTGCAGGCCATTTATGACAATGTAATCGAGGTAGATGATGAATATCGGTTTGCAACTGTCGTGTCAAATTTAAAAAAAATTAAGACTGGCTTGCCGAAGGAATGGAGAGAGATAATAGAGAGAGAGTGTGTGGGGAATAGGAGTTGTAGTCTTCCAGAATTAAAGGTAGGAAAGGGAGATGAGCAGAAGGGTTTGGGAAGTGTGAGGAGTAAAGATATTTATAGATTTTTTGTAACAAAAGAAAGAAGGGTGCCAGCATCGGAACAGGTGTGGGAGAAAGTGTTTCCGGGGTTGGTGGGAGGATCAATATGGGAAAATGTGAATATAAAGTTTAATAATATCGAATGTGATCATAATGATTTCATGGTAAGACAGAATAGGGTCTATACAAAAACAGTGTTACATCATATAGATACACAGATAAGTAGAACATGCGATGTGTGCAAATTAAATGTTCATTGAGTGTGAAGGCCTGCAGGGCTTCCATGCAGAGCTGAAAGAGGGCATGAGGGCGAGCTGGGGAATAATCAAATATACAGATTGGAAGAGATATTTTTTGTTTGGTGCATTAGATGGAAAGAAGGAGGAGAGAAATCTCATCAATTATGTATTGAGTCATGCCAGGTATGCGGTTGTCTTGAGAAGGCGAATTGCTTTTTCTGAGCAGAGAAAGGTGGAAGTATGGCCAATCTTTTTGAATTTAATGAAAAGGGATGTTATGTTGACAGAGAAATAGCTGAGTAAGGAGATATTTAAGAGATGGTTCATTAACAGTGGTAAATGTGTTAAGTTTGGAAAAGGTAAAGTAGAGTTTGGTTTTGGATAGTTTTTTTTGGGTTTGTTTGGGTGGGATAGGGGAGGTTTTTTGGTTATGCTTGATTTGTTGTATAGGAAATAAGTATATATAACACTGTTTTCTTTGTGGCTTGTGTTATGGTTTGTAACCGACCCCAATCGCACAACACAAGACAGGTATGAGAGTAAGCCAAAACAGGGCAAATCTTTATTATAGAACAAAGGCGGCACAGTCCCTTTATGGGAGAACACAAAAACACTAGAGTCAAGGAAAACTGGAAATTGCGGCACTGTGCCTTTAATAGGCGAACAGGCTAAGGGACTAGGGCTAACGGACAGGGCCAGGGCTAAATGTCAAGGACTAGGACCAGGGGCACTGGAGAGGGGAACAGGGGAGAACACAAAACACTAGAGTCAAGGAAATAAGGAAAATGCGGCACTGTGCCTTTAAGAGGCGAACAGGCTAAGGGACAGGGCTAAGTGTCAGGGACAAAGGCTAAGGGCCAGGGCTACGGGCCAGGGCTGCTTACAGGGATGAGGACAGGGTTCCGACGGCGGAGGCCTGGCAAGGGGACAGGGGCCCGACGGCGGGGGCCGGGCACGGAGACAGGGGCCCGACGGCGGGGGCCGGGCACGGAGACAGGGGCCCGACAGCGGAGGCCGGGCACGGAGGCAGGGGCCCGACGGCGGAGGCCTGGTACGGAGACAGGGGCCCGACGGCGGAGGCCTGGCACGGAGACAGGGGCCCGACAGCGGAGGCCGGGCACGGAGACAGGGGCCCGACAGCGGGGGCCGGGCACGGAGACAGGGGCCCGATGGCGGAGGCCTGGTACGGAGACAGGGGCCCGACAGCGGAGGCCGGGGGGAAGAGGCGCCATCCTCCCGTGGAAATAGGGAGCGATGACGCGCCGGCTTGACGTCTGGAGTGGGAACACTGGCAACCTCCCATAGAGAATTAGAGAGCGAAGGCAGTGTCCCACTCCAGGCACGGAGATCCTCTTCCTCCTCCTCGGGGGGGCCGGGCACGGAGACTTGACTTGACTTGAGACAGGGGCCCGACAGCGGAGGCCGGGGGGAAGAGGCGCCATCCTCCCGTGGAAATAGGGAGCGATGACACGCCGGCTTGACGTCTGGAGTGGGAACACTGGCAACCTCCCGTAGAGAATTAGAGAGCGAAGGCGGTGTCCCACTCCAGGCACGGAGATCCTCTTCCTCCTCCTCGGGGGGGGGCCGGGCACGGAGACTTGACTTGACTTGAGACAGGGGCCCGACAGCGGAGGCCGGGGCGAAGAGACGCCATCCTCCCGTGGAAATAGGGAGCGATGCGCGCCGTCTTGACGTCTGGAGTGGGAACACCACTCCAGGCTTGGCACGGAGATCCTCCTCGGATGCTGCAGACGGGCAGCGCAGAACACAGGGGTCCCAGGGGACCGGGGTGAAGAGATGCCATCCTCCCGTGGAAAATAGGGAGCGATGACGCGCCGGCTTGACGTCTGGAGTGGGAACACTGGAAAACCTCCCGTAGAGAATTAAAGAGCGAAGACGGTGTCCCACTCCAGGCAAACGGCGACAGGTGGTGATGGCTGGCACGTCGTCTCACGCCGGAGACGCGGCAGGTGATGGTAACGTACAGGATGGTAACGTACAGAACTCCATGAACACAGAGTGAACACAGATACAGAACGACCCGACCAGGACTGGAAGGGAGGTCCAGGTGTATAAAGCCCTCTGGGGCGCTAATCATAAACTATGACAGCTGCGTGAAGGTAGTCCAAGGGTGGGGGCTGGTGAAGAGTAGAGGAGAGTAAATCATCGCAAGGGTGGGGGCTGGTGAGGGAGAGTAGACAGGGAAAAGTTCAGGGAACAGGCGAATCCTCACAGCTTGTTCTGTTTTTGTTGGTTGATTTAGGGAAGCGCAAAAGAAGGGGGTGGGCTATGCCTGGGAAATGTGAGTAAGACATTTAAATAATATAGTGTGTATATATAGAAAATGCATAAAATGTAAACTGATTATTTTTTATAATAAAAAGATACAAAAAAAAAAAAACACTGTCACCTCACAGCAAGAAGGTCCAGGGTTCGATTCCCGCTTGGGGACCATGTTTCCATGATGCCAGGTACCCAGGTGGGGTATCTCCAGGGCCTTTCTGTGTGGAGTTTGCATGTGCTCCCCCCGTGCTCGCAAGGGTTTCCCCCCGATAAGATAAACCCAATGGAAAAACATGCACAACAACAGATCGCTAACGCTGTGGTGTCCTTGACGAAGACGGGCAGGAGCACTTGGATTGGTCCCCGGGGCGCGGCTCACGTCGACGCCCTATCTGCTCCCGGCTTCTCATGGGGGGAAGGACGACGGGATGGGTCAAGTGCAGAGACTCAATCGCATTAGGCGACACAAGAAAATTGTTCCTGTGTGTGTGCCGTCCATTGCATGCGTGTGTCGTTTGCATGCCAAATAAAGACTTCCTAAGTCCTGCATTATTATATTATTATTATTATATGTTTCTCCAGGTACTTTAATTAAGGGGGGTTTCTTGGCCATTGTCTCCAGCGAACCCAATCACACAAACTCTTGTCTGAGGGAAGCAACAGTTGTGATTGGAGGATCAAGATAGGAGGATGGGGTTTGAGTCAAGTCAAGTCAAGTCAAGTCATTTATTTATAAAGCATGTTTAAAAACTCAAGAGCCAACCAAAGGGCTGTACAATCAAAAGCCTAAAAATTCATAATACAAAAAGGCACAGCAGGACAATACAGTACAATCAGACAATAAGACAACAGTAAGCCGACACACAGATAGAGTAGCACAAAGTACAATATAGCACATAGGACAATAGCGGAACACTAGACATGGGGTTATTTACTAAACTGCAATGAAGCAACCTACCGGACAATGGAGCACCAAGGACCGTGCGGAACAGGGGACAGAGGAGCACAAGCACAGAGGGTGGAACGAACTTCCCACCACAGCCGAAACCCCACCAATATTTTGCCGTCGACTAAAGACGCACTTCTTCAATCAATACCTGAAATAAATAAATAACCCTAACTAACCCAGTTACTGTCATGCACTTGTCCTAATAAGCTAACCTACACTGTAGCACTCAACACTTTGATGAACATTGTTACTCAGCTGATAGAGTTGTGCCCTTCCTGATGACTTGTCGTACAAAACATTTAAGTCGCTTTGGATAAAAGCGTCAGCTAAATGACTAAAATGTAAATGTAGATACAAGAGGGAAGGGGCAGGATACAATTGCATGGGAGTGTGTGAGTTAGGGTGTGGGAAAATCAGGGTTTATTGAAGGCTAGGGAGTTAAAAGTGTGTTTTTAGTTTGGTCCATTGCTTATAGGCCGCTTGTTGCATGGATCTCCACATGTCGAAGGTTATTGATAGAAAATAACAGTATGAAGTATTGAGACGGTCATCTGGAGGGTTAACCATCTGTAGTGTGGTAGTGAAGGGGTTAACCTTCTGTAGTGTGGTAGTGAAGGGGTTAACCTTCTGTAGTGTGGTAGTAAAGGGGTTAACCTTCTGTAGTGTGGTAGTGAAGGGGTTAACCATCTGTAGTGTGGTAGTGAAGGGGTTAACCTTCTGTAGTGTGGTAGTGAAGGAGTTAACCGTCTGTAGTGTGGTAGTGAAGGGGTTAACACTTTGATCGCCATGGTTAAATTCATAATTTACCATCCCTAGCCAGCACTATTTGTCTATGGAGAAGTTCCCCTTCTTTGCAGGGCTATAACTTTTTAAATTCTATTGCTACATTGACATTATTATGGCCCATTCAATGTCCTATATCCATTGTTCAGGGTGTAGCAACGTTATACTTTTCCATTCACATATTCATACTAAAATATGGTCTAAAGTATAAGTATGTTTTTATCGTTTTCTGCAGCTTTCTCCAGAACTTGATTTATAGCCCCAAATGCATTATATTGATGATCAAATACAGTTTGGTAGCGATCGGTGCCAGATGAAAAATTTCAACTGGAGGTACTTCTAGAAGTTACTACGTATCATCTGATATTGACCGGATGGGCGGGGGGTCGTTTATAATTCCGTGGGCAATGTTATATCATTCGTCTAGTGTGGGTCATATGGTCATCAGAGCAGTTTATATGGAACACGTTAGAAAATAATGCTGGATCTTACCGTATCTTCCTCGCGCCGTTGGACGATCAGCTTGGAGTAGACAGTTTTCGATTATGGGATGTTGATTTAGATTAACCATTTCCAGGTTGTATAATACTATATACGTCCAAATAACGTTGTTTATTGAGTTAGGGCGAGCGATTGATTATCCAGTGTGTTGAGATGGAGTCCGGCTAACGATCGCGAGTGCCCTGACGAAATATGGATGAGCACTTCCTGTTTGGCGCGTCACTTCCTGTTGGCCGATCTGCCGATCGGCCACCAGATGGCGCTCTTGAACCGTTAGACAGTTGAGTGGAGCTCACCAGTACATCTCATGTCTCCGGAGGAGAAATATGATTTCGATCACAGATTTTTGAAATATTGATATCAAAGACGAGTTACGGCGTCTTCGGCAGAATGAGCATGGCGAGCAAAGACGAGTTACGGCGTTCCCGGCGATTAAAGTGTTAACCTTCTGTAGTGTGGTAGTGAAGGGGTTAACCTTCTGTAACGGCAATTTTTCCTTTCCAATGTCCTGCTTTCTCTCGCCCGTTACTTCACAGGTATGATAGGGAGTGATCTTACGCAGTGGACACAGCAATGATGGATGTCCAGTCGTGATTCCAGGTTTAGGGGTGTTTATTGCTGAAGTTGCAATTGTACATTCAATTTATTGCCAGTGTGGGTTCTGTAGGAATTATATGGTATTCTATATATTTATTTGGTATTTCTTTCTGCTTCTGGCTGCTGAGCTGCTGAGCTTCTGGTAAGAACAGTGTGCTCCTCACTACCTGTGTCCTCGTTGATTACTGCACCTGTGACCCTCTAAATACCTAACCAGTGCTGTCAAATCTAAAACCCGCCACCAGGTGTCCAATAATAATATTACAAATAATAAAATAATATGCCACCATCATAATGGCTCCTACACCTTCTGTTCTGTAGTGTGGTAGTGAAGGGGTTAATCTTCTGTAGTGTGGTAGTGAAAGGGTTAACCTTCTGTAGTGTGGTAGTGAAGGGGTTAACCTTCTGTAGTGTGGTAGTGAAGGGGTTAACCTTCTGTAGTGTGGTAGTGAAGAGGTTAACCTTCTGTAGTGTGGTAGTGAAAGGGCTAACCTTCTGTAGTGTGGTAGTGAAGGGGTTAACCTTCTGTAGTGTGGTAGTGAAGGGGTTCATCTTCTGTAGTGTGGTAGTGAAAGGGTTAACCTTCTGTAGTGTGGTAGTGAAGGGGTTAACCTTCTGTAGTGTGGTAGTGAAAGGGTTTTAACCTTCTGTAGTGTGGTCTGTAGTGTGGTAGTGAAGGGGTTAACCTTCTGTAGTGTGGTAGTGAAGGGGTTAACCTTCTGTAGTGTGGTAGTGAAGGGGTTAACCTTCTGTAGTGTGGTAGTGAAGGGGTTAACCTTCTGTAGTGTGGTAGTGAAAGGGTTAAGGTGATGTAAAATCTGTGCAACTAATTGCGTCACCCTCAAATCGTGAGACGCAGCAGCTCACTGTACCTTCAGTAAAACCCAACTTGAAAATACCCATCACTGGTGGTGAACCCCATAATGTCCCAAAGCCTTTACACCCTAAACTTTCAACTTTCAAATAGGCTAAATTCAAAACACCATTTTATTATACATTTATGAATAGAACGTATTGACACAAAGTCATCTTCAGAGTCCCAGCTTTCTGATGGTCTATTGTTGCTCCGAGCCTTGACGTTTAGCCTTTATCTTCATCTTCAGTCATACCAGCGCAGGTCTCCCTGTGCTTTTCTTTTGTTGTTGTTGTTCTTAGCTCTATTCTATTAAAATGTTTCTATTTTGCCATTGCATGTATATGTGTTTTATTACACACCAACTATTCACCGATGCTATGGATGACCCATCGATCATCCATAGCAACACTATATTATCAACGACATCCAAGTTGGGGGATCCCCCCTTTGAACAGCCCATCTAAGGTTCCTCTCCTCCACTTCGCCTGTGGTGCTTTTTTCCTATTGCTAGGTTTTTTGTGAGTTTTTCCTTACCTTCGTTGGGGTATGTCTGGGTGTGTCGCATATTTGGATTTTATGGTGGATTTTTGTTCTTGATTTATTTTGATGTTTCTTCTTGACTTGTTTAAAGAAGACTTGTACATCCCATGGGGGCATTACCTTGTGATTTCGGGCTTTACAAATACATTTGATTTGAGTTGATTTGATTTGTAAACCTGGACAACCACCTCAACCACCTCCTATGAAAAGAAATTCAGACATTTCATGCAGAGCGAGAAGGCAGATTCCCCTGCTGTAGTGGTATAATGCACCCCCTCTTGTTCTTTGAACCAGCAGCTCTTAACCCTTTCACTACCACACTACCAAAGTCCTAAAAGTCTGTGCCGACCAACTGGCCCCCGTATTCACTGACATATTCAACCTGTCCTTAGAACAGTCTGTCATCCCCACCTGTCTGAAAAAGTCCACCATTATCCATGTACCCAAAAAATCCACGCCCGCTTGCCTCAACGACTATCGCCCTGTAGCTCTCACCTCCATAGCCATGAAGTGCTTTGAGAAGCTAGTAAAGGGCTACATCTGCTCCTCCCTCCCCATCAACCTGGACCCCCTGCAATTTGCACATCAGCCCAACAGGTCCACGGAGGACGCCATAGCCCATGTGCTGCACACAGCAGCATCACACCTGGACAAGAGGCAGGGGAACTATGTGAGAATGCTATTCATCGACTACAGCTCAGCATTCAATACCATAGTCCCCTCCAAACTCATAGCCAAGCTCAGGGACCTGGGCTTGAACTATGACCTCACTATGGCCAGTGGGTCTTGGACTTCCTGACAGGAAAACCCCAGGTGGTGAGAGCAGGCAACTGCACCTCCTCATCCATCACTCTCAACACAGGGGCCCCCCAGGGCTGTGTTCCGAGTCCCCTCCTCTACTCGCTGTACACACATGACTGTGTGGCTCAGCGGAACAACAACACAATTATCAAGTTTGCTGACGACACAGCCTGATCTCTGCAAACGACGAGAGGGCCTACCTGGAAGAGGTAGAGGACCTGGCGGCGTGAATATTAAAGGCAACCAACTTGTGTTCAGCTTTTCGTTCAGCGTTTCTCTGATTGGCCACACGGCCACGTGACCGCCCTAGCACACGTCCTTATCCGCGCTGTGTGTTGTCAGTAACAGAGAGAGACGCGGCAGACGTGGCAGAGAGTGACCGCGGCCGCGCATGCGCATGAGGCTCCCCCAGGTGCTCTGAGAGGTGCTCGAGAGGTGCTCGTTGGTTAATGCCTCGTTGTGTTTGCGTTGTTGGTTAATGCCCGTTGTTGTTGGTTAATGCCATATCGCTATCACCGCATCACTTAACGCCATAACTAACTGCCTAACTAACTAACTAACTATTTCGCGATGGACCCTGCCGCCAACGTGCAAGCTTTTGTGCCAGCACAGAGCAATTCGCATGTTTCATTGATTAATGCCATTACCTGCTGTGCTGTAGGCGCAAGCAGAGGTACAGTAAGGTACAGTAGCCAGGTGTAGGTTACATGTTTCATTGATTAACGCCATTACCTGCTGTGCTGTAGGCGCAAGCAGAGGTACAGTAAGGTACATAATATTAAGTAGGTGAATTCTACACATCTGACAACGCCATCTGACAATATCATAATGATGTGTTTTCTATATTATATCCACAATCATTCATCTAAAAAATTGTATGGGCGTAAATACATGTTAAGATATTCAAAATCGTCACAGCAGTATAGTTTGTTTATACTTCAGAAGTGATGTACAGTGACGAGTGAATCTGGTAGTTGGTTGTTAAAAACGCGAAACATAATAACGTTACGCTTTCTAGTTCAGTTAGCTAGTTTGTTTATACTTCAGAAGTGATGTACAGTGACGAGTGAATCTGCCTCAACATTATGCTCCGCGCATTTCATAATCAGTCAGCGTTAAAAATGCGAAACATAATAACCTAGTTTGTTTATACTTCAGAAGTGATGTACAGTGACGCGTGAATCTGCCTCAACATTATGCTCCGCGCATTTCATAATCAGTCAGCGTTAAAAACGCGAAACATAATAACCTAGTTTGTTTATACTTCAGAAGTGATGTACAGTGACGCGTGAATCTGCCTCAACATTATGCTCCGCGCATTTCATAATCAGTCAGCAGCCTGCGTCCTCCACTGCTGCCGCTTGCTCCTTGGATTTCATTTGGGACGTGGGACGGCTGCCGCTTGCCTACCGCGTGGGGGCGGGGGGTCGTGGCCAATCAGAGAAAAGCTGAACACAAGTTGGTTGCCTTTAATATTCACGCGACCTGGCGCTGTGGTGTCGGGAGAACAGCCTCTCCCTGAACGTCAGCAAAACAAAAGAGATGATTGTGGACTTCAGGAGCTCGGGGGCCAGGGACTACAGCCTCCTCAGCATCGACGGGACACCGGTTGAGAGAGTGAACAGTTCCTTGACATATCTGAGGACTTGACATGGACCACACACATTGACAGTGTCGTGAAGAAAAGAAGGCATGGCAGCGCCTCTACTTCCTCAGGCGCCTAAGGAAGTTCCAAGTGAGTCAGAAGATCCTTAAGAACTTCTACAATAGAGAGCATACTGACTGGAATATCACCTCCTGGTTTGGGAATAGCACCGCATTTGTATGTCAGCTCTTTCACTGGCAGAGTGGAGTGGACTCAACCTTGACGACTTGGACTCTGCTCACGCTCTTCTTTGGTGACTCGGACTTGGACTTGGACTCGAACACTGGGGACTCGAGACTCGACTCGGACTCCAGATTTAGTGACTCTGTACTGTAGTTTTGCCTTGGTGGCCACATGTTGACTCAAAGAGCTTTGCTGTTTGTGTGCGTTTTGGAAACCATGATGGAATTGATTACTTGTCTTGGAGAGGAGTAAAGTATGTTGATTGGTCGTCGTGGACAGGAGTAAAGTATGTTGATTGGTCGTCGTGGACAGGAGTAAAGTACGATGATTGGTCGTGCTGCTGAGTGAGAGGACATGTCTGCTCTGTGTTGTACGCAGTATGTTTTGGCAGCAGGACACCTGTCCCTCCAGCATGAATCTACAGCTGTTGAGCCTAGGAATGAGATGTCGATAATGTCTGGCCATCAACACTGGCTGTCCCATGGTACACACATCCACACACACACACCAGCACGCACACACCCACACACATACACATACCAGCACGCACACACACAGGCACACACCAGAATGAACACACATACCAGCACACACACATCAGCACGCACATAGACACACGCACACACATGCCAGCACACACACATCAGCACGCACATACACACACCACCAGCACACACATACACACACCAGCACACACACCAGAATGCAGACACACACCAGAATGAACACACATACCAGCACACACACATCAACACGCACATACACACACCAGCACGCACACACACACATCCCAGCACACATACACACACACATCAGCACACACACATCAACACGCACACACACACATACCAGCACACACACACACATACCAGCACACACACAACAGCACACACACACATACCAGCACACACACACCAGCACACACACACATACCAGCACACACACACCAGCACACACACATACACACACAAGCACAGTGAGGGATGTCATTACTTACCATACTGTATACCTGAAGAACATACTGTCATGTATATTACACTAATTCTGTCAGCTTATCACCTACAGTCAACAGACAGATCATCTAATCTGATCTCATGGGTAAGAATAGATGTCGGTTTTGAGAAGGGCTGTATCAGCACAGTAGCCCACTGGCCTACATTACTACATTAAAGGAACATGGAACCAGGAAGCACGTCATCGTTTGATCATGTGATCGATATCAAACCTGTGACACACTGCATCTCCATGATAACAAACACATGGCCGCCCCCATGAGCAGGGGTGTAAAAAAGTACCCAGAAATTATACTTAAGTTAAAGTATGGGTACCGTCTCAAAATCGTACTCAAGTAAAAGTCAGAGTATCTGGCTAAAAAAGTTTCTACTTTGAAATGTACTTAAGTACTAAAAAGTAAAAGTCAAAACTTTTTTTTATTGCAAGGGACAGACCAGGGGTCTCAAACTCATTCCATCGTGGGCCAAGTTTTCATCTTAACTACACATTGCACCAGGTGAGTTAGTTGAAAAGGTGAGCCAATTAGTGAAATCATCAGCTGGTGTTTAGGCAAGGCTGGAATGAAACCAAGCATACACTCGCACAACGACCAATCAGCATGGGTATGGGCGGGTTAATTTTCCATTGATGGGGATTTGATTGGCTGTTTTTAAATAAAGTGCGGCTGCAGGATTAATAAGTTAATAACATTAACGTTAGTTCGGCCAGAGAAACAAATATACTAATTAAAATAGTTGGACCTGCGAGATTTGTACTTTGTACTTTGTAGGTCTGCATTTTAAATGTAAGGAGTAAAAAGTATGTTTTTTTTCTCTGGAATGTAATTGAGTAAAAAGTAAGTACAAGTATACAAACCTAATAATACTTGAGTAAAGTACAAATCCCCCAAAACAGTACTTAAGTATTGTAACGAAGTACAATTACTCAAGTACTTTACACCCCTGACCATGAGACAGATCACTTAAAACCAGACTACTTCACAATAAATGTCTTAGTTTGTAAAACAGTTTTTTGTGACATGATTATTTGACTTGAATATATACATTTATTTCTAATGATCCCTTTCTTGTTTCCATTCGATTTGAATTATTCTAGTGACTTTATTTTTTGTGATCAAATGTATTTAATTTAATTGTTTCCCTTCACATGAAACAAGACAAAACACAATACAGTAATAATAATAAACAAGACTTCACAGGACAATAACAGAAATAATAATAATAACAATAATGACAATAAATAGAAGTAATAAAGATAATAAAAACAGAATATAAAGAAATTTATATTGCCACAGATATTACAAAAGACATTTCTTCCCCCATTTTAGTGACTTTATAAGATAATGTGCCAATATTTATAATCTACTAAAACACTTAGATATAGATAGCTAATCTAATTGTATCTTGGTTCAGTGACAGTGTTTATTCTGAAATGGTAAATGGCTGCTTTTTTATATAGCGCTTTTATCCAAAGCGCTTTACAATTTGTTCCTCACATTTTAACCATTCACTCACACATTCACACACCGACGGTAGAGGGGGTTAAGTGTTAAGGGGTTAAGTGTTTGGCTCAAGGACACATCGACATGCTGCCCGGGAGGAGCGGGAATCGAACCGGGAACCTCCAGATTGCCAGACGACTGCTCTACCTCCTGAGCCCCTGTCGCCCCCACATACTGAAATGTGCTGCTGTGTAAACATTAAAGGTAGAATCTGGAATGCCATCAAACAGGGACCTCGAGGCAAAAGAGAGCCACTTTGTTTACTTTTACGTTTTGGTCTGCTGTGTGTGGGTTGGAGTTTAGTAACTTATTATACTGTGAGTTTCTCCAGACCTCTCTTGACAGAGCCTGCGTTTTTTGTTTATTTTGTGTTTATTATATGGATCCCCATTAGTCTCTACACCCATGGGTGAAATTCTATTCTTCCTGGGGTCCAAACACATAAACTAAAACATTGGAGTAATAACAAAACAATTTAAGTACATTCTCAATATCTGCAAAATCACAACACAAAAAGGTTCCAAACACAAATACAATACTAACTAAATAAATCAATAACTCAACTGTATTTCATTATTCATAACAGTGTTTTTCAACTTTTTCTTAAAAGTACATTTGTTGCTGATAATCATTATCTTCACAGGTAAGTCCAGTGTGCAGCAGCTCTATACATTACGGTGTAGAGGTAGAGCAACATGAAGACCCAAGGCGTGTCTGGTGACGTAGCCATGTCTAGTATTGGTGGCTTGTAGTTCTGACCACAAAGACTTAGGTTGACCAACTTTACAAATATTAAACAAAAATGTTCCAAGGCTGCTGAGGTGTAGCCAGCAGTAGCAACCCCTCCCCTATATACCCACTGGAATCCAATCCATTAGACAAAAACAAAAACTGTAAACAAAATATGTTGTCATCTCTTGCCTATAGAGGTCGCTGTTTGACAATCCTATACCTTTAACCTATCATCCATATTCTGCCCTGGCCAATACAGTTGTTATTGGGAGCCGTCCATCGGGGAAGCACTGAATTGGAAGAGATGAGAATGATATCTGATCGCCTGCATTACAGCCCTTCTGAAATTGATCAATGATGTTCACTCAGCAATGGATAATACTACTCTACTTTGGTTCAACTCATATCTCCACCACAGATGCCAGTGTGTATCATATCAGGGTAAACACTCTGACCTTTTGATTATGGACAAAGGTATTCCTCAAGGTTCATCTTTAGGACCATTATTGTTTTCTATTTCTATTTCTATATTTGTTAATGATCTCACCCAGATACCATCTAACTGTCTTACTCAATTATACGCTGACGATACAGTGATATATTCCCCCAAGTCTGATATCTTACAAATTCAGTATGCTTTACAGACTCATTTAGAAGCTGTTCAGAAATGGTTAGCTATATTAACAAACTTCTATTAAATAAGAAGTCCTATAGTATGCTGTTTGGTATTAGATCAAATTTGTTGCAAATATCAAATAATTTGTCTATTACGTTTTTAGATGGTGCTCCTCTTGAGAATGTCAATGAATACGTATTTGGCTTGATTCTTAACTCACTTTCAAGTCACATACTGATGCTGTGATAAAGAAAACAAATAGACTGAGAATATTGTATCGTTCTATGAACTGTTTTTCCCTCTATGTTATAAAAATAATCATTACACAGCTGGTATACTTCCAATAGTGGACTACGCAGATCGTCTATCAGATCACCTCACTATCAAACCTCCGTCCTTTAAATGTCACTTATAATAGTGTTTGCAGATTTGTATTGAGGTGCCCTTATAGAACCAGTGTTGCGTTGCTCATATCAACACTGGTTGCACGCACGCTAATGACGCCACGTGCACGCGCGCATGTGCATAAATGTCTTATGTTTGAGTGTTAAACTGGCTTTCCCCTCAATTCAGAAGACATTTTCATTGGTTGCTTTTTGTTTTCAAATGGATTTACTTTAATTATCCCCCCTATCTAAAGCAGTTCCTAACTCCATATAGTTCATCCTATAATTTAAGACACACGGATCATCCATTCTTTAGTATACCTCGAACCACCGAAGTTATTGGTCGACTTGCCTTTAAATATAAAGCTCCAGCTGATTGGAACAAACTGCCTAGTTCACTCAGATCTCTCACTTCTTACCAGCTATTTAAGACATCTTTGTTTACTCATCTGCAGACTACTTGCACTGGTTACTAATTGCATCTGATGTTATGGTTTACATGTTTACAGATCAAACTGTAATTTTTTGTGTACACTTATATGGGAACATAATATATGTTGACGATCCACTTGGGAGGAATCAGTGTGGTCTGAGTGTATTTTGTTAAAGGGGAACTATCTTATAAATGGCCTTTTTCAGTGTTTAGCATTGTTATGGCTATTTGGACTTATATTAATAGGATCTCTGCCTCTAATTCTCATATTGGCGCATTCTTCCAATTCTCCTCTCACAATATTCACCCTCACTGAACTGAGTCATCTGAAAATGTGCATATCTGTGATGTCAGAGATTAATAATGTGGCAGTTGGTGTGGCAGTTGGCACCAGGCCACACAGTGGTTGGAGCCCAGCCTCAAAACGGCTTAAGATCTTGAGGTAGAAAAATGCTGTTTTTGAGTACTTGATTAGAAATACAAAACAATAAATTTTTTGGGGGGGAAACCTTACAGAGGTGTTCCATAGACTGCAGGAATTGTGTGCCCAAATAGTGAAAGAAATAGTAAAATAGTTCCCCTTTAAGGACCCCCTCGAAAACGAGATAGCCTATCTCAAGGCGTTTATCCTTTCAAATTTGAAATATGAATGTGTGCATAGTAGCAGCTACAGTGGGCTCAAGTTTGGAGTGGAAACGACAATAATAATAAACGTGCCGACGGGGAGCTGTCCACCACCACCAGTCCTGAAATGACAGCTGAGGAGAGAAAGACTAATAATTATTTGATCTATGATGAGACCATTGATCGTATAAAGAGTTTTTCTCTTATAGCCTATTATGTGTTCTAATAATAAACTAATGAAGCACTCGAGCTTGGCCAAATTTGACCACCAGTTGCCACGGCGTGCAAACACGGGAACTGTCCCTGGTGCTAAAATGTGTCTGAAGACGCTTTTTTCAGTTATTTCGCAGACAAAACTATTTTCTCTCCCATAAACCCACTCTGTTTTCCTTTTTCTTTCAGAAAACACGTGTTCCTTTGTGCCTATATGTCTAATCTGAGAGTATCCTATATGTATGTCTATAAAAAAAACATCAGTCAATCAGCTTCTGAAACCTTACCTGGTACATATAAATACCTAACGGGCTGATTGTAAGGCCGTACAATAATAAAGATAGTATTCTTTGTATCTATGTAGTCTATGTACTTTCTAATAGGCCCACGTTTTTATGACTTGTTCTATTTAGGACTTAGCCCTGCGTGGCAACACTCCTGCAGAGAGGTGGCCCGTGGCTTATTTGTTTGCGCTTGCGGGTGTTAAGTCTGCGAGACAGTCTCCGCCTGAAGTGTAACAAAACACGCAGGACGCATTCTTTACCTAAAATAGTTCTCACATTTCGTCACTCATGGGTCTATATTTGTACAGGCCTACTCTATATGTATTTTTATGTAACGCCGTCGTGGTGTAATGCGTCTGTCCGTGTCCCGGAAAAGGTGTCTTGTTGTTTGGCACAAACGTGGCGGCTCCCCGGCGGCGGGGACTATAGACGGTTTTTGCTCGCGGACTCGCGGACCGGTCATTTTTAGATAAGTCTGCTTCTTCTTGAGGCATTTTGTGGCGAGGACATGGAGGACATGGAGGAATGCGTGAAGTGATTCCAGCGTCTGATGGCATCCGTTCAAGTGACAGTCCCTGAGCGCCGCGCGCCGTCAGATAACTGGTCAGAGGCTTGCGCGCAACACAGCAGGAGGTCTGCCGCGGTGGTCTTTACGCACAGCAGCGGTGGTCTTTACGCACAGAAACGGGGTCTTTACGCACAGAAACGGGGTCTTTACGCACAGCAGCGGTGGTCTTTACGCACAGCAGCGGTGGTCTTTACGCACAGAAACGGGGTCTTTACGCACAGAAACGGGGTCTTTACGCACAGCTGCGGTGGTCTTTACGCACAGCAGCGGGGGAAGCAGCAGGAGGGGACCTCCATCTCTAGTTTTTATTTTATTTTCTTTTTGTCTTTTGTATCAAAATGGGAGCTTAAAGTCGCGAGTTTGGCGGCGATATGAAGATCATGGAAAGTTGTGAGAAGTCGACGAAAGAGGAGGACGGTGTTCCCGTTCCGCCAAAAAGCCTCGACAAGAAGGATGCAGCCCCGGAGAAGAAGAAGCATGATGATGGCGCATCAAACCACCACGTTGACCTGGACTTACTACTAAAAACTGTGAACGTGTCTCTCGTGGGTGAGGAGGGGAACCAGGAGAATCATAACACTGCGGTGGACCCGAGTCCTCCTGAGAAGAACGGGGGGCTGCTGCCGGGAGATCAACCCGACGACACCGAAACTATGGGTCATAAGGGGTTAAGTGCCGGTGTTGGGGAAAGTGACACAATAATAGGCTCGTCTTGTGAACCCGCCTGCTCATCATCGGTGCTCCCTAATGCAAACCCCAAAGACGGCCTGGAATCACAAGGAGTTACCGGCGGCGGGGGAAACAACACCACCGTACAACAACCCAACACACCTGCCGTTAAAGATGAAGAGCCAAAGAACACATGTGCTTTAGAGAAAGGTGCTGTGACAAGTGAGTCAGATGATGAGGAGGAGGAGGAGGAGGAGGAGGAGGGGGAGGATTTAAGCTTGGTCCCGTGCGTAATGGAGGAGGACGAGTCGCACTTTATCACCACCCATGAGATCCAGCTCTCGGAGCTCTCGGACCACGAGACGGGCTCCACCAGCTGGGAGATCGAGGAGGGCGACAACAACCAGATGTACTCTTTCGTTGATTACGCGTCTTTCGACGGTGGCGATGATGGTGGTGGTGGGGGGGGCGGCGGGAGAGGGAGGGGGACAGGCCGGGCCAGTAACAGTAACAGTAGTAGCGGAGGAGCAGCCGTCAGCACGTCGCTGCTGGAAGGCGATCTGCGTCATCTGCGCAACATGCGGGCCAAGTGCGCCGGCTGCGGCTCGGATGAAAAGTGCAACGCCACGGGGCAGCAGATCCACCTGTCAATCAAAACCACCTCCCGTGCTATAAATAATAATGACCCTAGCAACAACAACAACATCATGCAGGAAAGGGGAAACATTCTGTATCGCCCTGGAGGAGGAGACGGGGTGAGTCGCTATGTTTACCAAGGGCCCGACGCCGGGAGAGCGACGGAGAGGTTCTGCGACAGCTCCAAGTGCTTCATCGCGATGCCCGGACGCGTTCACTTAATTGGCACCAAGTTAAAGGCGAAAGACGTTATTAATAACAACGCCGGGGGGCACTCCACCAGTGGCACGTCCAGCGCCGTGAGTGAACTGGACGACGCTGACAAGGAGGTGCGCAGCTTGACGGCCAAGGCGTTCAAGAGTTTGGCCTATCCCTCCTGTCCCCATTTCGACGCCATTAACTTCAGCGCCTCCAGTGAGTCGTCCGCGTCGGAGCTGGGGGGCATCAACAGGTGGTCCGCGACCGCCACGTACGTCGACTTGAAATATGGGAACCTGTCACAGCAGGGACTGGACCAGAGTGTGATCTCCCGTCATCATCAGAATGCAACGTCGTCGTTTGAAATAGCCAAGAAGAACACAACAGACAATAAAGGTTACAAGGGCAGCATCGCGCTCAAGCCGCCCCCGAGCAAGATCTTTACTCTGAATGGCAACAACAACAACAACCCGCACAACAACCCGCACAACAACAACAGCGCGTCCTCGTCGACGAAGAAAATTGAACTCATGGGCAAATTCGGCCAGGGACACAGCAGCGGGGTGATCACACTGACGGAGACGCTGAACATCCGTTGCAATGTGAAATCCGGAATGTCTGCTGCAGGGGGTGAAAGGCGCTCGAAATTGGCACAAAACGCCGCGGCGGGAGCGGGAGGATCACGTTCCACCACCACCACCGCCGCGGATGAAGTTACAAACACCGCGTTGCCAAGCAGCGGGCCGCAGAGGAGAGGGGCCACCGGCAGCAAGCCGCCCGGCTGTAATAGCGCAGCCGAGACCATGGAGGACGCGCACAAGAAAGCCATATTCGCGTCGAGTCTCCTAAAAAATGTCCTTTCTAAGAAAATGCAATTTGAACAGGAGCGCAAGATGGAGAGAGGGGAGATCTGTGAGCCGTACCGGCCCCGGCAGACCCCCTCCCCGTGTCTCCTGCTGCCGCAGGACGCCGAGGCGCCGCAGAGGGACAAGGGCGCCGCTGCTGCTTCCAGCCGGGAGCCCTGCAGGGAGTTCTACCGGCGGAGCAGCTCCGCGGCGTCGGACAGCAGCGAGTCGTCTGACTACACCATCGTGTGTGTGGACGACCTGGGGGACATGGTGGACAACAGCTCCAGCGACACGCGGAGCGAGGGTCGCAGACGGCGGGACACTTTAATAACTCTAGAAACCAATTTAGAGTCGACGACAAACGAAGCCGGAATCGATGCTAAAAGAGGAGCATTCGAAGCTGCCAAAAGCACGCTGCTCCGTAGCCAAAATAGCGCATTCAGATCCTGGCGGGACGGCGAGCTAGGGTTTCAAAAGGAACATAATAAAAACGATCAAACTCCTCCGGAGGGGAAACCGCCCTCGTTGAGCCCGGAGGGAGAGACGGACCCGCGTTCCGACCCGGAGAACAGCGCGCTGCTCCTCACTAAAATGTCACATTTTTTTGTGCCAAGTATTCAACTGCTGTCGAGTGACACAGAGGTTGGAAATATGAATTATTCGACCCGCGCGGATCACGGAGAGGGAGGAGGAGGAGGAGGTGTGGAGGTGCGCTCCGACAAGAACACCTTATACGTCGCGGACTCTAGAAGGGTCGTAACGTCAAAATCACCGGAAATCAAAATCAACCTGAGGAGCGTGAGAGGCAACAACAAAAGTGATCCTTTTGGCATTTCTAAACTGCGCGCTCCCAATATAGGCTCCGGCGGCGCCACCGGCCTGGGCAGAACAGACGACTCCAGATGCCAGGCGCTCGCTGCGGCGCTGAGAGGTGAGTTTTCGGATAAAATACCGCACTTTATGGTCCGAGACATTAGAGATACTAAGGGAAAGCAGCTGCAGACGCCCATACACCAAGTTAGAGACGTGCGTAAACTGGTGAAAAGCTCCTATCACTTTGTGTCTCTGGATAATAACAACGACAACAAAAACAACGTCGCCGCCGGCGAACAACATAACGCGGAGCAAAAAAAGCAAGGGCTCTATCGAAACCCCGCGTCCGTCTCCCCGATCGTGATAAAGTGTCAGTCTGTGAATACAAATAGCAACGGGAAGCAATCTGGAAATCTAACGGACGTTGGCAAACGGGGGCTCAGTGACGACCCATTTGAGGTAGACGGCTCGTCCCCAGAGGGCGCTAAAAGTGGGACAGTGCAACTCCAGAAGGCACCCGGGAGAGGGGCCCTGGCGAACACAAAGCGAGCACATTCCTCCGAGGGGGCCACGGGGTTGAAAATTGAAACCACTGCAGCTTCTAGCAAACAGGAAAAAACACCCGATAGCACAGACAAGAAGCCTGAGTCGAAGATGGCCAACCAGGCCGCCCTGGCCAAGCTCCAAGCGGCCGTCAAAACCATGGAGCAGCTTTATGTTTTTGACAGAAATGAATGGAAGAGGAAAAGCGCGCCCCGGCCCCGGCCCCTCGCGGACAGCCACATGCTCACCGGCGCCGAGGACGAGCCGAGCGCAGGTGTCGACAGGCCAGGCCGGAGAGACTCCTACCCCAAGGCGAACAAGACCCCCCCCGCGCCGACAGCCTCCCCCGGCACCGACGTGGTGCTCAGGAGGGGGGAGGAGAGAGAGACCCCCAGGCCCTGCGCTGACGTGGTGCTCAGGAGGGGGGAGGAGAGAGAGACCCCCAGGCCCTGCGCTGACGTGGTGCTCAGGAGGGGGGAGGAGAGAGAGACCCCCAGGCCCTGCGCTGACGTGGTGCTCAGGAGGGGGGAGGAGAGGGAGACCCCCAGGTCCTACCACTCCCCCACCGGCCGCGAAGAGAGGCCCGGCGCCAAGTCCTTCTCCGTGCCAGGCGTCGGCGGCGCCGCGGGGAACAAAAACAACCTCAGTTCCTCAGGTCAAAAGGTTGCCGCAATCAACAACAACAACAACAACACCGCAAAGGCTCCTCTGCCGAATGCCGTCACACAGCAGACGCCTTACGGCACAAAGGGCTTTGTCCCCAAATCTCCCAAGTTGCCCGTGTCCTTGAAGATCTGCCAGACGACGGAGGACAAGGAGAGGAGAGAGGCGGAGCGGCCGCACCACCGCAGCTATCACAACGACTCCGAGGACTATCTCACCATCCCGGTCAGGTCCCAGAGCACCAAACAGGCCGCTTCCGGCACCGCGGCGGGCGGCGAGAGAGCGTCTGTTTACACGGTCAGCGCGGCGGCGGGGGGGGGGCAGATGCGGGCGGTCAGTCCCCCGGGACACGTGGGCTTCTGGAGGCCGGAGGAGAGGAGTCAGTCCCCCAGGCGCGCCAGCATCGTGATGGAGACACGGTCCCAGCAGGACACTCCCACCGCCACCATCTATCACCACCCTCTGCCCATGGGCGTGTCCCCCGTCCAGCCGCAGGTGTACTGCTTCTCTCCCGGCCTGCCCCCCGCCCCGGCCCTCGACCCCTTCCTGCCCACCCAGAGGAAGATGCTGCTGGACCCCACCACGGGGAACTATTACCTGGTGGACACGCCCGTCCAGCCGGCCACCCGGCGCCTCTTCGACCCCGA
>NC_140168.1:109163338-109165838 GCF_963971535.1 Notolepis coatsorum
TACCCATTCTTAAATTGCGAGTATACATGGTCTAATATGTTCTCGCCTCTGGTGGGACAGGTCACATGCTGATAGAAATTCGGCAACACCTTTTTAAGACGCGCGCTGTTGAAATCACCCAGAACCAAAATGGCAGCGTCAACATTAGCTGTCTGGAGTTTGTTTACCTCGTCGTGAAGTTTTGAAAGTGCGACCCCAGTGTTCGCGTGTGGTGGAATGTACACTCCGATGAGGATGATGGACGTTAACTCTCTTGGGAGGAAGAAGGGTCGACATTTTATCGTGATAAACTCCAGGTCTGGGGAGCAGTGGTTAGACAGTTCCTTTGTGTTGCCTAAATCGCACCACTCCTTGTTTATCATGAAGGCAATGCCGCCTCCTTTCTTCTTTAGTGACTCTTCTGCCGTCCGGTCCTTGCGGAGAACGAAGAAGTGGTCTGCCGGTTCTATTGCGTGATTCGGGACATCTGGACTCAGCCAAGTTTCTGTGAAACAGAGGACGTTACAATCCCGAATGTCCCTCTGGAATTGGATCCGTGCTCTGATGTCGTCCAGTTTATTTCCTATCGATTGCACATTGGCCAACAATATGCTGGGCAATGTGGTTCTGTGTCGTTTGGACCTCAGTCTGTTTCGGACCCCGGCTCTCTTTCCACGTCTTCGCGGCGGCTTCTCCTGGTCTTGGCCATGGCCATAACAAAGGATCTCGGCGGGCCATTTCTGCTGTTCAGCGATCCGATCCAGAGAGCAATCCAATCGGTAAGTTTTCCTTAATCCAATGTCAATGATTGACTGACGGTCATACACATATAATGCACCAACAGTTGGTGCAAATAAAACTCCTAATACTATAAAAATTAACAAAAGAAAGCACAGTCTCGACGGAGCGATCAGAAAGGCAGCCATCAGTGCAGCGCCAGTCGCCTCCTCCTACTACTAGTAGTAGTAGTAGCAGTAGTAGTAGTGGTCTGGTAATCCAGAGGTTCCCGGTTGCGTCTATTTTTTTACCAACGGATTTCCAGTTCCGCGTTCGCGTTCTGCGATCTGATTGGCCACTGACGTTTCTGGTGCGATCTGATTGGCCACTGACGTTTCTGGTCATGTGACATGTGCGGATTGTGCGCCCAATCGCATGACGCCTGTGTCTTTGCCCATTTACGCCTCGAACGGCATGCAAACTACCTAACGCCTAGTTTATCACTGGTTAAGCTTGGTTAAGGTTAGAGTTTGGAATCAGGGCTGGTGTTCTATCGCCCTGCTCTAAGACAAACTCTAACCTTAACCAACTTCGAAAGAGTGCCTAAGCTTAACCGGTGAAAGAAACAGGCGTCACACGACCAGAAACGTCAGTGGTCAATCAGATCGCAGAACGCGCACGTGGAACTGGAAATCCGTTGGTAAAAGTATTGACGCTTCCCGGTTAACTCGTTTTTGGCCGCCATGCGTTGAACGCCAAAGACGAGTAAACTAGTTTTTAGATCCTTTTTTCTTTTATTCTATTTTTTTTATTCATTACAGGTTCACGGACCTCGGTGTTACCATAGGAAATCATTCTGAGATCCCTAGAGTGCAATACCGGCCACATCCTGCTAGGTGGCAGTATCGCCCACCCTTTGAAACCTTATTTCACACTGTGTGTCACATCTAATTTCGTCCGAAGCGGAGAATTTTTACCAAGCCAAGTGAATCGCTTCATCCGACCACTTCGAAACGCGTTCAGCACATTTGAGGCATATCTTGTGCCACTTCATGTCAGGGACCCGATCGACATCAATACTAGAAATTGCGATCAGACAATTGGAATATTCTTTTTGGAATAACCCTGATTAAAGGTAAGGACTATCTGACGTCAATTCCACCTTGATCCTACAATGATTTCATATCGATCCAGCTGGTCAGCGTGTGTGGTGTTCAAAACAAATGCCGTTACTGGCGATCAGAGCATAAAAAAAATTTTCATGATGAAACATAATACCTATTATATACGCCAACGACTTTAGCAAAATTCACATCGCGCTCCATAACTCAGCTTTTCAGGAATTAGCCCGGATCACTCCGAAACTATACAATATTCACCACGGGATAACGCGCAAACGTATACAAGGAATAATCTAATCTTTTTTGCATGTTCGACGGGAGATAGTGACTGTCAAATGACCATAGTATTGTCTCCATAGCTATAATATAGAATATAGATATAGCTCTGCAAACATAGTGACGCTCAGTGAAAATAGGCAATGGAAAGCTGGCGCATTGACTACAGGGATGAGGGTAATGGTTGGCGCTGAAAGTGTTAACTTAGACCGCTCACTTCATGGTAAGACAATTCTCTGGCCCTCACCTCTGGCCAGACCAAATATCAACATGGCTCCATTCAAAACAACAGAAATGACAACATGCTATTTTTATTCATGGTATTCGACTCACAGGACAGAAAACATGTGTACTGTACTCACCTTCACAGGCCCTCTGTTAAAGGATGGGTTCACCCCCCCCCCCCC